>NC_056430.1:27311904-27615654 GCF_018296145.1 Oncorhynchus tshawytscha | reverse complement strand
ATGTGTTATTCTGTTGAACTTAGGTTGTGAGAGGGGACTAATACGAATAATGTCATGGTATTTCTGGGAGAATATAGAGATGGTTTTCTCTGAAACACAATAGTTAATGACTCATTATTCTGGTCAGCCACTGAAAATGGATGAGATACACATTTTATCCTGATTAACGCCAATAATGGGTTCGCTCATAAAACCAACCTGTTCCTTCAACGATGCATGCTGAATCTGTCTTCTTGTATTTTTTGGTCGATAATGCATATGCTAATCCATCAAGATTGACAGTGATCATTAGAATAATAGGGGAAGCAGATATTTGATATGAACCCTCCTGTTAGCTGTTTCCAGGAGAGTTAAATTGTCTGAGACAGGCAAGCAGCGCTGGCAGGAGAAGCCAATAAAGTGGAAGAACTTTCAGTTAGAAACCGATGGACTTTTCTCAGGCCAGTTAGAGTGTATTATATTTTGGGTCAGTATACTGTAGTCTACCTGTGCCTATGCTTCAGTAAGGATAAGCTCCACAGTAAAATCAGAAGAGGCATATTACCACTAATTGTGTTAAGCTCTACTATCTCGGAGCTCTACTGACAATTTCTTCGACCTCGTGGCTTGGTTTTTGCACTGTCAACTGTTGGACCTTATATAGACAGGTGTTTACCTTTCCAAATCATGTCCAATCAATTTAACTTATCACAGGTGGACTCCAATCAAGTTGTAAAAACATTTCAAGGATGATCAATGGAAACATGATGCACCTGAGCTCAATTTCAAGTCTCATAGCAAAGGGTCTGAATACTTATGTAAATAACGTATTACTGTTTTTAATATTTTATACATTTGCAAACATTTCCCAAAATGTTTTTCACTTTGTCATTATGGGGTATTGTGTGTAGATTGATGAGCAAAAAAAATAATTAAATCAATTTCAGAATAAGGCTGTCACATAGCAAACTGTGGAAAAAGGGAAGGGGTCTGAATACTTTCCCGAATGCACTTTACATCAATGAAAATATATGCTGTATAAGATTGACAAAATAGTTATAGAGTTGAATAAACATCACAGAGGGACAAACAATTGAGCAAAAATAATTACAATTATTTAAAATTAACTGAAAATGGAGAGAGACTGATCACTGGCTCCATCAGAATGCCTAGCCTGTAAGTAGCGGAAGACAGGGGGCTGACTGAAGGACAGTCGAGGATAGATGTGGAGGATGGACAGAGGACCAGCTGGAGTGGAGGTCACAGACAGAGGCCCAGCCAGGCACAAGTGTCGAGGGCACGGACAGAGACCCAGCTGGTGGAGTAGCCTGTACAGGAGCGGAGGACTGATGTGGGTAGAGGTGTGGACTGGATGCTGACAGGTGGGGTGGGACCTCCAGGTACTCCTTGAAAATCATCTGATTGGCAGCATGGTTTTTCACATCACTCCTAGCTTGCTGAGTGGCAGATTCTGCATCGATGCCACAAAATACCCAGCATACCCCCTGAGCATTTTCAACCACCCACTTGAAGGTCTGCTTCCTGTAAAGGCTGAACTGCATCTCCTGTTAACCCAGCAAGTGTGTTTTATTGCTGGGTTGCCACCTCTGAGCAGTACAGCCCTCCTGGCTGAATTTATCCAGCGACATAGCCCTGGTGCACTCTCTTTTATAACTGAAATGGTAAGTATCCTTACTGTCAAAAATCGAATCAAATTAAATTAAATCTAATGCACGTTTATGAGTTATATACACAGGATATAGTTGGGTGTAAATGGCGCAATGAGATATCAAAATATATTATATCAAAATATAATATCAAACATTAACACAATAAGGCACGTAGTAAACACATATAAAAAGGTTTAAAGGTAGTAGTAAAACTATCAGTAACGGTATGTACTATGAAATGTGCTATGTCAACCAAGTAGATAAATTGAGCAGTAATAAATAATAGCAGCAGTGTGTGTGTGTGTGTGTGTGTGTGTGAGAGAGAGAGAGAGAGACTGTGTGTATATATAAGGGCAGCGGCTTTTGTGGACCAGTAGGTAACGATGCTTTGTGGGTGGCAAGTTGTTAATGTGTTCAGATGGTCCCTGGTTTGAGCCCAAGTTGGGGCAAGGAGAGGGATGGAAGCAATAATGTTAAGAGAGTCAGTGGAAATAGTATCTTAAGGTGCAGGTGAACAACAGGTTGTGCAGGTGGGCAGCTAGGCTTTTCAACAGTCTTATGTCCTGGTGGTGGAAGCTCCGGTATCGTCTGCCAGACAGAAGCAGAGAACAGGCCATGGCTGAAATCCTTAGTGATCTTCCGGGGGGCGGTGCAACTGCCTTTACAGGTGGTGATGCAGCCAGACATGATGCTCTCAATGGTGCGTTTGTAGTAACTGGTGTCTTTCAGGAAAAGGCTCTCAAAGGCTCACATCTGGCCACACCATGTCTGCTGTTGAAATAAGAGGCAAAGTTTATAATTATAAGTATAAGATGTCAATCACAGTGATCAATATGGGGTATTGTGTATAGATTGATGAGGAAAAAAACAATTTAATCAATTTTAGAATAAGACTGTAATGTAAGGTAAGGGGGTCTGAATACTTTCCGAATGCACAATCAATTCTTGGGTTCTTTTTGGTTGCAGATGGCGATTATGATTGGTTGTCATTGTCATAACCAGAAGTCACAATTAACATTGATTGTGGAGCCATACCATCTTATGACTGGGATAAGTTCACCATTTTACATTGCTTTCATGGTAACTTAAATGAAGGGGGTATACATAAAGCATTCATAACATCTGGCATAAATACTTCATAACATCTTAATAAATGTTTTATTTTGGCTGTCAACGTTCTTATCTCTTGCTTGCTAGCTAGCCAACTACGGCTAATTACGGTCACATTAAACAGTGCAGCCAGAATAACAACAGTAGCTGAATTTGCATTTGTGACCGACCACCTCAAATTGGTCTTATGTAGCAACATTTGAAATTGTGTTTTTTTACATTGGATAAAAGTAGAGACTCAGAGCTAGAAAATGGTATATCATACACTGCATTTGAGGAACAATGGGAAAGTAATTCTGCTTTGAAAGTTGATACATTTGTAAACACACTTTTGAGAAAATAGTTTTGGTATTATTACTGGAGAGCCCTTTGTTTACGCCCATTCAGCATCGTTCACACCCTCTTAAGCTTTAGCCACACCCATCTCTTTAAGGGTTGATCCGAGAGTTCTGTACTGACAACAGTAGTCAAGCACCCAAACTAACTTACTAGCTACTCACAGACACAAATGAGAAAACAGCTCACTGAACATTACTCGGCCTAGCAGAGCTGGTTAGGCTGTTATGTTTTCCAGAGTGGTGGTGACTGCAACTGTGCTGTCAGATTGTCCATTAGTAGAATTCAGAGCGTTTCGCTCTCGCAACGTTCAGAGCGCACACTGGACGGTCTGGCCGGTGAGTAGGGTTGATCCGAAGGTTCTGGCCTCACAACGGCAGTCAAGCACCCAAGCCTGGCATTGGCTAGCTTGCTAGCTACTTCCAGACACAAATGAGAGAACACCCCACTGACCATTTTACTCGCCCTAGCAGAGCTGATTAGGCTGTTTTATGTTATCCAAAGCATTGGTGACTGTAACTGGCATTCTGAGAACATTACTACACACAGAGCATACACATAATGTTAGCTAGCAAGCCAGCCATCTATCGTCAGCTAGCTAGCTAAGAGTAAGCTTTAACTTGCAATGAAAACAATTTTCTGACAAAATTAGAAACGTATAACATCTGAAACTGTAGCTAGACTCTTACCCGTATACATGGATGAACTCTTCACGGCAGACTGCAACCCCTTTCATTAAATAAGACGTCTTGTGTCGTTTCCATTTTGTTTGTACAGCTTGGTTGGCCCATTCTGTTCAGTCACTCAGGTTCACACTGACCGTGTGCAATGCCATAAGAATCATCAGATCTTTCTCCCTCTCTATCACGGATGCCATGGTTGCCCTTCGTTTGAAGATGTAATCCAGAGAGGTGTTTTACACAACAGCCTTCTGTGTTCTCTTTTCGACTCCCTCTGCATTTGCAATCAAACGCCAGAATTGTATTCCTCTACTTATCATACTCTGCTTCTACTAGACATTCCACTGATTTCAAACTTCTTCCGTGACAACAACACTGTTAATCACCGTTTCTTCCCCATCACTGTCATCAGAAGACTCAACAATGTCTTCTTCAATTAAAATGTTTTTACCTTAATCAGGGATCTGCTCATCGTCTGATTAATTTTAAGACAGAAGATGCTACATCACAGACCAATCTGAAACTCATCTCTCGGCATGTCCAGCCCACTCCTAATCTCAGCCAATCATGGCTGGCGAGACGGTTCCTGACATTTTCTGTGACTTAACCAATTAGGCTCAAAATGTAACAACTTTATTCGTATTTACAGATGGCATTCACGTTTGTTATTAAGGCACATGAAAGTTCAAATGTTCCAGAAGGCATTTCTGCCAAAATAAATGCATTTTGATAAAAAAATAAAAAAATAACGTTCAAATGGCTCTCCTGTGAAGTCGTTTTCTGAAACCGGTCACAAATGTGCTATCTCGCCAACACAGCTAACACAATCACTTCAAACTGAAGCTGGAAAGACTATAAAATAGTTGCACTTTGTTTAGTTTTACCTTTTTTCAATTCACATTTCTTTGTATATACCCATAAAAGTATGCCACCTGATTCATGATTTCAACTGACTGAGAAACGCTGCCTGCCTGTCTCTCTCATCCTGACTCCCGACATGTTCATTACTATGGCACAGCTGGAGATCGAATTTGAATATTGAAACAATGTTGCAAATATCAGAGAGACAGACAGCAAGGTTTATACAAATCTCCGCTGTTGAAAAATAAATTTTGGTCTAAAAGAAATGTGAGATAATGTCTTGATGCTTTTTATAGATGAAATCAAGTTTATAAATTGCCAGGCTGGGCTGATGAGACAGGGGATTGCGCAGTCAGATGGAACAGAGTAAATAGGCATTTTAACGTCATGGATTTAGCTGGTGGTAACTTGTGGAATAGACACCGGCTGGAATGCATTCAAGATTAGAACCACCAGTTGTATAACAAGTATTTATGTAACAGCCGTGTCATTTATGACATAAATGTGGGACAGTGTGTCAGTTTATTTTGCTAACTATTTCAAGTCCTCATAAACCATAATGTTTTCTGTCATAATGTTATGTTACGGTTTTCATTTGGCAAACTTATATTATGTTGCAGTCAGTGGAGGATGTTGGAAATGAGCATAGATACTTGAATAACAATAATAACTTTTCAAAATTATAGTCATAAGATACACATGGCTTTGATAAAGTATAGTTGTTCTAATTGCACTCATGGTGATTTATTGTAGGCAATTTATTATTTGAGTTTGTAGATGCATCTTTTTTCTAGAGAGCCCCATACCTCTCGTATTGTGATAGGGCTGCATTCCCAAGTGCTGAGCTCCAATGGGATATTGCAATAACATTCTTTCTTGCCAGTTTTCAGTGGATCGTTTGAATTAAATCCTTGTAGCTCCTTTTGAGTGGTTAACCACACGTTCCATGCTGCTTTCTTCATTGTCAAGCCTTGGGATCATTTGTATCGTGTAATCTGTATGCCTCTTAGGCCTCATACACACGTACTCATACACACGTACACTTTTGTTAAAAAGGCCCACTATACCTTAAAAGGCCCACTCCTACAGTATGTGGGCTACAAACAATACAGAGAGGACCTACAAAGAAGTAAGGTTAATATTTATTCAATCTAATGTAATATTTTTATTGGTGCGTGATATGAAAGCTATCCATTTTGTTTTTAACACTAAAACCGCCTGGCCTTTCAGCCTATAAGTACCCGCTAGAGAACATTGCCGGGCATCTCCGTTAGCATATGCATTAGATGCATATCAACCTGCAAAAATGCAGGTGCAGCAATAATAAGCACAATGCTTTATAAATAGTGCATGAGCTATTATAAAGGATTAATTGCATGAAGAAATATTAGTGGAACTAAAAAATAACAACACCAGTTATTTGTTTAGATAGAGTGAAGGGTATGTTTTGTATAATTCTACAAAGTCCTAGAACACAAGTGGCCATTTATCCTTTTTTTGTTTCCCTTACAATAAAACATTACAGTGTAATCTATTTGATCAACTTTATTTGTAGATTAGATTAGTAATAGAGTTATAGTTATAATTAATAAAGTCCAGTTACAGATTATTTTGACAAAGTAGAAACTAAGGAGATAATAATATAACCAGCCAGGTGCACAGGTAAAATTATTTGCTGTATTCTTAAACAAAAGCACCCGTGCATGAACAATTGTGAAGTATGAATTGCATAAATAAATATTAGTGGAAATATATTCACGACAAGATATAAAAACGGTAATTTGTTGATGGTATTGTGCCCTTATAGGCGTTACCGTTACGCATTAATCGATCTTGTCTTCTCTTTATGTTTTGGGTCCACAGTCAGCACACAGATTCAGGGCTTTGTGTGAGCAAGCCCCACAAACCAATCGGTTGCACTGCACATAGTTTTCATTAACCTTGTTTCGTGTGCATCTGCCACAGGTGTCATATAATCTCTCTGAAGTGGTTGCGTGGCATGGTCTCTCAGAAAAAGTACTATGAGATGAAAATGACCCCACATCCATGCTCTTTCCGTCATATGCCCCGCGGACATACAAGAGTGTAGTAAATGCTTAGAGATCATCCATAGACATATCCCACCTACATTTTCCTTTTCTGTGTGCATGAGCAACAGATCGCCGATGTTCTGCAACATCTCCATGTCACATAAACTCGTTACTTTTCTACCCAAACCGTGCCATCTCTCCCAGACTCCTGTCTCACCGTGGCAGTTTGGATCAACGTCTCAGTTGGCTCCATTACGGTTTTTCTGCGACGAGGCTCAGGCATCAGTGGTGGAGACTCGAAGTCAACATCAGAATCAGATGAAGACTCTTCATCAGCAATGCCAATTTCAAGCTCAATATCTGATCCTCCATTTGACCCCAACTCATCTAAATTCTGCAGCATTTGCAATGCTGTCGGTGCGTCGATTCGTTTGGTTCGGCTTGCCATTGTGAACTACACACATTGTATGTTGTACTTCGTGTCTGATTTGACTCTGAGGGGAAATTATATACCATTTCCAGCCTATCATAATAAAATAATTAGACCGCCCACAATTCCCACAATTCTTCATCAAAATTACACTATTGTTCTAAATTCAATCATCCTATTCACCCTCATCATTCAGATCAATCATCCTCTTCATATTCCTCATCATTCAGTTCATTGAAGTCACATGCACCATTATCAGTTTCTATCGCCTATTTGTCCATTGACAACAGAATAGCATAATTTAATTTGAAGTTTATTATGTTACTAGTTTTTGCTTAGTAGCCTGAGCAATGCTGCCACTCAAGTGGTCATGTGCTGAATGCAGGGATAGCATAGATATTCTTTGAAAAAGTTACATTTGGAAATAGAGCTGAACCTCTTGAATTATGAGAGTTGTCTGACAGAGATAGGTTTAATAGTAACTACAGAATATGCTCTTTCTGATACTGTATAGAAATCAAAATGTTTTACCCGTATGTGGCTCTGAAGGAGGATTTGATAAAGTGATGCTCCTTTCTCGGCATCTGTAAATGACAAGATGCGCCCTTCTTGCAGGTAGCCTAGTGGTTAGAGCGTTGGGCCAGTAACCGACAGGTTAAAAAGGTAAAAAATATGTTGTTCTGCCCCTGAGCAAGGCAGTTAGCCCACTGTTCCCTGGGTGCCAAAGACATGGATGTCGATTAAGGCAGCCCCCCTCTCTGATTCAGAAGAGGCCTATGGTGGTTCTAGTGTTAATGGCCATTGTAAGCGTTATGCCCTGCTTTGAGATAGTATCTATCTTCTGTCAGTAGGCAAAGTAAAATATGTGTTTGTCCTGCTAAGACAAAATCAGTATTTGAATTATAGCTCTTACTTACCTGCCCTTCAATTCTACTTCTGCTTAAATTTGAAGTAGTAAAGCCATTTCATAATGCTATGAGTAAATACATGTAACATGCAACACTTTCACCATGGTAGTTCTAATAGCCTAGAGATACACTACAGCGACACCATGTTCAGCAGGGGAAATTCCTGATCTGGATGGAATATACCCTCTTTTTTAGTTTTCCTTAGTTCTGCTTACCTATGCCTTTTTAACATTTGTGGACTTTTTAAAGATTTTTGATAGAGATAACCATGACCATGGTCCTATTCCTATGTAATTATCATTTACAGTGACACAAGTCAATTTCAAAGCTCTAATTGGTATAAGCTCATGAAATATTGTGACATGCCTGCACTTAACCATCATTCAATTTGCTCCTCCCTGCTCTCCTGAATTGACAGTGAGTAATTTATAGAAAATCACAAACAATTTGTGACACTTGTCACATCTGATTTACTTGATGGAGGAGGAATTCCAGTCAGCAGTACTCCAATTATCACCCATGACTCTATAGAATAGTATGCCTCATATTTCTATCAGGTCAATTGCTTCTGTCAAGTAGTACAGCGTCTTGTTTTCATGACTCAACAATAATCTTGGAGAGATGGAAGATGGATTGTCGAAATCCTGTACACGTTGCTCTCTCAATACAAACTTTTGAATCATCTGCTGAAATTAATCGGTTTCTATTAGTATTTTAGAATGTAGTTTCCGATTCAAAAGTGCAGAGCAAACAGTTGCAAAAGTCAGGTATTAACATGGCATAAGCTTTTTTCTTCCTTGCTCCTAGAATATATTTGACAAAAGTTACAGTGTCACCCCACTGTGTCCTAAGGGAATGCATTCAAACTGCAGACTAGAGACTCGAGACAGGAAGATTAAAACACTCTAGCATCGTCAGAAGATTATTTTCAAAATGTATTTTTCAAGACAAAAATGTATGGCTCCAAGCCCCTTTCCTTTTCCACCCAGAAAAATATGGAAATTGATTATATTTTATTCAATCTAATATATTAATTTAGTTGTGCTTTGCAAATGTTCCCGTTTTCATAATAACACATTTTCAAGGGAATCTTGCTCGATCAATGTATTTCACACAATGCAATGGTAACTTAGTGCCAAAGGCAGGGGGTGCATACAAAACAGACACATTCCTTTGGAGGGAACATAGAGGATAGGGTACAGCAGGAGAGTACAAGGTGTCCCTTCAGTTGGGTTTCCACTAGATAACACAGCTTCAAAGTCAGATTCTACAGCCACAGGTTTTTGGCAGTGTGGTTAAGGTTAGGGGGAGTGGGGGTGGGGGTGGGAGGGAGGGGGGATAAAGTTAAAAAGGTGGGCAAAATATTACCTAAGGTCACAGACTACTTAACAATTCAAACTGTGATTGTCTGGTAAACTTAGCTGATTTATTTTACTTAGAAATAATTTTTAAAACAGTTTTTGAAACTTTCCAAGAATCCCTCTCTTACAGTACTTGACACATAATTTACGACTCTCAAGAAATTGCTTAAAAAAGGCCAAGCATTGCACCGTGGTCTCTTTCTCTCCAGCACTGTGTCACATTGTGCTAAACCACCTCATTAAACCATGTAAGTGGAGTGGCTGTCATGGTTGACACAGGTGTGCCTTAGTCCAGGGCTAAATTGTGCTTGTGTTGGCACCCTGTCTGCACCCTGACTGTCACCAATTTTGGAGTGTTGGGGAAAAGAGATGTGAGTGCCAAGCTGACCCTTAAGAATGATCACACCCCCACCATGGCTTGTCAGTCAGGTCAGGATTTGCCGACGTCTGTATTGCTGCCCTAAACTGTGCTCCTCTATGTGGGATGGAGAGAGGCAAGAGGATATGAGGAGATTGATTGGCAGATATTTATGTGTGGTCTCACACCACTGGCTCCCAAAGAGCAGAAACCTAATAGCTCGAGTTAAGTGTGATTTCCTTGGAGAGATGGGGAAAAAGTACATTTTGGCAAGTGAGTAGATACGTCAAATGACTCAATTAATCAATTCCCGTGCTAAATTGAAGGCATTTAGAATATGTTGTTTCAACATAAAGCTCATGCTGTTGCTCATTATATTTATTTTGCTCCCTGAATCTCAATTATTAGATGGTGCACTTCCCATTCATAGCCATAATTCTGGACAGTACACTGTAGCCCTGTCTTGTCTCAATGTAGTACCCAGTATTCTGCAGTTATTGCTGCTTATTTTTGGATTCTTCTTAAATGGGATAGTCAAATGGAGTGTTGTATCCATTTCGAATAAGCAGTTTGGTTTTTCAATGAATTCTGAGTGGCCAGTAATGTATTGCAACAATGTTTCCATCTGACTGCTCTGCAAACAGTGGGGCTACAGATGCTACTTTGCCTGGTGCCTCTCTGAGCTGAGTTTCAACGATCTATTATCTCCTCATTACATCCATTTGTCCATTTCAGTGTAAATGTTCTGCTCGCCAGACCAGCCCTGCCGGCCTTTTGAAATGTGTTGAAAAATGAAATTGTAGGGATTTCAACCCATGGATCAACCTCCATTGTTTCTGTGAAGGCCTTTCAAAACAATGTCTAAACGAATATATTCAGACATTCTGAATACAAGGCCGCACTTAGGCCTAATCTGAACAACTAACCATTTTCACAGTTAAAATATTAAATTAAAATACATACTATATACAACTTGTAATGTTTTAGGTGCCCTGGAATTACTATCGTAAATTCCAATAGTCCAAGTGCAATATACAATTAGGAGCATTAGCATAATTTTACAACATTTTATAACAACATGCTTTCATATAGACGGGTTGGTTGTTAAGCAACAAAACTATGCACAACTATAGGGCAAAACAGACATGGTTGGCCTGTTTTGTTCACAACATCCAAACTATATATTGTCTCCAATGTCTATTGAAGTTACAGTTGTTGGTTTGCTAGCTAGCGAATTTCTTGCCATATTAGCATTGACATGAAATCAGTCAAAACACCTCAAACAAGATATCGTATCAACGAGCTGAAACGAGCCACTTACGATTTCCCACATGGCAAATGTTGTTGTTCTTGCCAGCAATCTGGTCATCCAGAATCACAACACACAGACTTCTGCCCCATAGAAGCATGCACATTGTTTTAGTGACATTGTCAGCTAACCCATATATAGGAAACAAAGAAAGTTGTAATTATTCTACATTAATTCCATAAGCATCTGTTGAAGTAGCCTACAAATAATATGCAAGCAATTGCATTGCACCATGCTCTCTAGCTCTAAACAATGATTATTCCATGAGAAGCACAGGACAGCTCTATCCATCATTGAGTTCAGTATGCCACAGTCTTCCACTACCCCTCTGTTAGGTCTGTTGAATCTAGGTCTCCTATTTTCTGAAAGCATTATGACTTACTGGGTTATGTGTTCCCTTCCGGCCCATTCCCCTAGTATTTCATAGCTAGGAAGCAACTAATAACAAAGATTTCAAAGGAAATCAGTCGTAATGGTGAATGTAGTATTTGGTAAGTCCACTATTTTCTCCTCGTTTTCACAGTAAAAAGTACAGATGTATAAGCCAAGGGTTCTCTAATTGGGGTCTGCAGGGGTTCTTCGGCCAGATCTCTCTCTCTCTCTCTCTCTCTCTCTCTCTCTCTCTCTATATATATATATATATATATATATATATATACAGTACCAGTCAGAGGTTTGGACACACCTACTCATTCAAGGGTTTTTCTATATGTGTACTATTTTCCACATTGTATAATAATAGTGAAGACAAACATACTAGGAAATAACACGTGGAATCATGTTGTAACCAAAAAAAAAGTGTTAAACGATTTTTTTTTAAATATTTGAGATTCTTCAAAGTAGCCATCCTTTGCCTTGATGACAGTTTTGCACATTCTTGGAATTCTCTCAAACAGCTTCATGAGGTAGTCACCTGGAATGCATTTGTATTAACAGGTGTGCCTTTTTAAAAGTTCATTTGTGTAATTTCTTTCCTTCTTAATGTGTTTGAGCCAATCAGTTGTGTTATGACGAGGTAGGGGAACAAGTCCATATTATGGCAAGAACATCTCAAATAAGCAAATAGAAAAGACATTAAAACACATTTTGGCCAAGAAATCCGTGGAATAAGTTTAGAGGGTCCAATAAAATACAATACAATAAAGTTCAACATGATATTTTTAATCTACATTGTATGTTCTTAACTCTGGGCAACATGGGCCTGGGAGGCTCACAGGGATATTGTTAACCACAGTGCTCCACCAATTATCAATTTTTCAACATAATACTTCTTGTATTATTTTTTTACGTACAGTAAATGCCCTGTAATTTAAAGCTAAAGTCCTTAGTTGCTACATCCATTTTTTATATGGAATATCATAATATACCCATTGATTCTTGAAAAATATAACTTGTAAATGCCCTATGAGCTTAGTTCAGCTGTTGTACCCCATCAGAACCCAACATGTAAGCTTTTTTTATTCCAACGTTTGTAAAAAAAAAATTTTTTTAAAAAGTAAACTTAAACAAACAAGGTATAGCCTTAAAACATGTTAAAACTATAATTTTGATATCATGTATGGTCAGTCCTTGTATCCATTATGTTGTCCATGAATTTGAGAGGTTACATTTCTCCAAGTCCATCCCTCAGGTTTTTGCCAAAACATAGGCGTGTACAGTTGCAGAAAGTTTGCTTGAAAACTGCAAAATGTTCTCTTCGAAGCCAAGAGGCAGGCCTTTAAAATGTTCCTTGCCGGGGCACAAGTCTTGGTCCACCCGGCCATGCAATGCTGAAGTCATACAATTAGTCTTGTCGTCTGACCACTCTGCTGAACTGGCAGGACAGCTCAGGACCTACAACGTCTCTCACATCACTGTAGTAGACCAATGAGGCTGTCACACCCTGACCTTAGTTATCTTTGTTTTCTTTATCATTTTAGTTAGGTCAGGGTGTGACGAGGGTAGCATATGTGTTTGACCCTGTCTAGGTTTTTTGTATGTTTATAGGGAACCATTCTAGGTGTTTTTATGTCTATGGTTGCCTAGAATGGTTCTCAATCAGAGGCAGCTATTTATCGTTGTCTCTGATTGGGGACCATATTTAGGTAGCCATATTCCTTGGGTATTTCGTGGGTTATTGTCTATGTATAGTTGCCTGTGTCTGCACTCGTCGTTCATAGCGTCACGTTCGTTTTGTCATTTTGGTTAGTTTAAGTGTTCTTCGTGGTCTTCCTTCATTAAAAGAAGAATGTATTCTAATCACGCTGCGCTTTGGTCTCCTCTTTACGACAAATGTGACAGAGGCCTTGCCCAGAAGTGTAGAGAGATGCAGGAACAGACATAAGTGCATCATGATCATATCCATCCTCAGCTGTAGACGCTTCACCCAATACTGTATGTATTCCATAGCGTCATTACCTGCTCTTGATCCATAAAGAGGTTTCATCTCAATAGGTTTCCATGGTAATGATTTTGTGAGTAATTTGTTAAATGATATAATGACTGGCTCTTGGGGCCCTGAAGGATCTGCGTCAAGGATCCCTCTCTAATGAACAGAGTCACGGCTATGGCATCAGACAGAGAAACGTAGAGACACTCCTCACATTCATTAGTCTTGTCTGGAACGCAGATTTTTTTCCTGCACATTAAAGGTGCACTTACATGTTAATGAGGAGGCAGGAAAGACGCTACCAATGGGGTGGAGACGTTCAGCGGTCACTTTGTTTTTATTTGAAGGTTTTTAACTTGAGTTCAGTTCTCTGTTTGTGATCAAACTCCCCTTAGCTGTTTAACCCATTACTCTCTTTGTTGCTGTCTCCCTCCCTTCCTCTCCCCCTGTCCCTCTTCGTCTCACCTGTGCTGAGGTGTGTTTCCATGTGTGGGAGACTCTCCCTATCGTGAGTAATGTGCATCAACAGCAAAGGTCGAATGGAATGGGTTTCTAGAGATAATGACTGGAGTGAAGGTACCTGGGTGCCACCAGATTGCCAAGTGTCTGAGCCTGTCATAAAGCGACATGGGAGGAGGGCTTTGGAGGCTCACTGTGTCCTTTAGCCATTATGAATGTCAGGAGAGGACAATCATATTGTATTTCTAATAATGCAGGGTTAAGAGAAAGAAAATTTTTTTAATTAGACATGCAAAATAAATACACAGTGAATAACGAATGACAATAACAAGTAAAAGTAACATGGCTATATTCAGGGAGTACCAGTACAGAGTCGATGTGCAGGGGTACAAGCTAATAATTGAGGTAGCTATGTACATTCAGTATGTAGGGGTAAAGTAACTAGGCAACAGGATAGATAATAGACAGTAGCAGCAGCGTATGTGGGGAATGTTTAAAGTTTAACGTTTTTAATGTCACGTGCACAAGTACCGTGAAATGCTTTTCTTGCAAGTGCTAACCGCAACAATGCAGTAATCAATAACAACATAATACTAAAAATACCAACATAGAACCAAAACACACAAGATATAAAAATAATAAGAACACAATAAAGTAAGTAAGCATACTATATACAGGGTCTGTTCCAGTACCATATTTACAATGTGCAGGGATACTGGATTGATAGAGGTAGATACAGTATGTATCAGGGTAAGGTGACTAGGCATCAGGGTATATGATAAACAGAGTCGCAGCAGCATATATGATGATTGCATGTGAGTGGGTGTGTGTAGAGTCAGTATAAATCTGTGTGCATATTGTGTGTGTGAGCAAATGATGGAGTGAGTGTTTCTATGTGTGATGGAGTATCAGTGTGTGTAGTGTGTATTGCCCTGTGAGAGTGCAAAAATAAAATACAAAGTTCAACTCAGATAGTAGCCATTGTGTTAGCTATGTTGTTATCTTTTTAGCAGTCTTATGGCATGGTGATAGAAGCTGTTTAGGAGTCTGTTGGTGTCAGACTTGCACCTGTACCACTTGCCGTTAGGAAGCAGAGAGAACTGTCTATGGCTTGGGTGGTTGGAGTCTTAACGGTTTTCTGGGCCTTTCTTTCACATCGCCTGATATAGAGGTCCTGGATGGCAGATAGCTCAGGCCAAGTGATGTACTGGGCTGTCTGCACCACCCTCTGTAGTCCCATGCTATCGAGGGTGGTGATATTGCCATATCAAGCAGTGATGCAGCCAGTCAAGATGCTATCAATGCTATAGAACGTTTTGAGGATTTGAGAGCCCATGCCAAATATTTTGTGTGTGTGAGTATGTGTGTGTGTGGCATCAGTATGCATGTGTGCACATGCTAAGTGTGTGTGTGTGTGTGTGTGTGTGTGTGTGTGTGTGTGTGTGTGTGTGTGTGTGTGTGTGTGTGTGTGTGTGTGTGTGTGTGTGTGATGTCAGTGTAAGAATGTGTGAGTATGTTGGATAGAGTCCAGTGTGTGTGTATTCACTGAATGTACAAAACATTAGGAACAGCTCTTTCCATGACAGACTGACCAGGTGAATCCAGGTGAAATCTATAATCCCTTATTGATGTCACTTGTTAAAACCACTTCAATCACTGTAGATGAAGGTGAAGAGACAGGTTAGAGAAGGATTTTTAATCTTTAAGACAATTGAGATATGGATTGTGTATGTGTGCCATTCAGAAGATGAGTGGGCAAGACAGAAGATTTAAGTGCCTTTGAATCGGGTATGGTAGTTGCCAGGCGCACCGGTTTGATTGTGTCAAGAACTGCAAATATGTTTTTGGTCAGAAATGCCTTCTGGAACATGTGAACTTTCATGTGCCTTAGTAACAAACTAGTACAGTGCGTTCAGAAAGTATTCAGACCCCTTGACTTTTTCCACATTACAGACCTATTTTAAACATGGATTCAAATCTTTTTTCCCCCATCAATCTACACACAATACCCCATAATGACAAAGCAAAAACAGATTTTTTTGAAATGATTGCTAATTTATTATTCAAATCCAAATGTGAAATATCACATTTAAATAAGAATTCAGAACCTTTACTCAGTACTTTGTTGACGCAATTTTGGCAGCTATTTTCAGGTCTCTCCAGAGATGTTTGATCGGGTTCAAGTCAGGGCACTGGCTGTCAAGTTAGGGCACTCAATGACATTCAGAGACTTGTCCCGAAGCCACTCCTGCATTGTCTTGGCTGAGTGCTTAGGATCATTGTCATGTTGGAAGGTGAACCTTCACCCCAGTCTGAGGCCCTGAGCGCTCTGGAGCAGGATTTCATCAAGGATCTCTGTATTTTACTCCATTCATCTTTCCCTTGACCCTGACTAGTCTCCCAGTCCCTGCCGCTGAAAAATATCCCCACAGCATGATGCTGCCACCACCATGCTTCACTGTAGGGATAGTACCAGGTTTCCTCCAGACGTGACGCTTTGCATTCAGGCCAAAGGTTTGAATCTTGGTTCTCATGGCCTGAGAGTCATTTTGGGAGTACTCATGGTCTTAGGTGCCTTTTGGCAAACTCCAAGTGGGCTGTCATGTGCCTTTTACTGAGGAGTGGCTTCTGTCTGGCCACTCTACCATAAAGGCCTGATTGGTGCTGCAGAGATGGTTGTCCTTTTGGAAGGTTTTCTCATCTGCACAGAGGAACTCTGGAGATCTGTCAGAGTTACCATTGGGTTCTTGGTCACCTCCCTCACCAAGGCCCTTCTCCCCCAATTGCTCAGTTTGTCCGGCCGGCCAGCTCTCGGAAGAGTCTTGGTGGTTCCAAACGTCTTCCATTTAAGAATGATGGAGGCCACTATGTTCTTGGGGACCTTCAATGCTGCAGTCATTTTTGGACAATTCCTTTGACCTCATGGCTTGGTTTTTGCTCTGACATGCACTATCAACTGTGGGACTTTATATAGACAGGTGTGCACTTTTCCAAATAATGTCATATCAATTGAATTTACCAAAGGTGGACTCTATTCAAATTCCAGAAACATCTCAAGGATGATCAATGAAAACAGGATGCACCTGAGCTAGGGTGTGAATACTTTTGTAAATAAGGTATTTCTGTTTTTACCAAATACCTGTTTTTGCTTTGTCATTACGAGGTATTGTGGGTAGATTGATGAGAAAATACATATTTTTAAAAGCCTAGTTGGTTTAGCAAAGGGAAAAGACAGGAACCTTCCCGCTGGACATGATTAGCTGAGATAATGGATGGGCTGAATAGGCAGAGAGATGACTTTGGATTGGTCTGCCACGTAGCATGCTTCTGTCTATAACATGAGCTGCTCCGTATGTGTAGGTAATCCTTTTCCAATGTGTGTTTTTTTTAAGATGTCATGATAAACTGCAAAAACACCTGTCTCCAAATTACATCTTCAAACTAAGGGCAACAATGGAATCCGTGACAGAGAGGGAGAAGCGTTCATCCATGTATACAGCTAAGATAGTGTAGCTTGCTTTTTCAGATATTATACATTGTTTGTTGCAAGTTAAAGCATACTGCTAGCTAGCTAACGTTACCTGGCTGAATGGCTGACTGGCTCGCTAACATTACATGTATGATCTGTGTACTAATATCCTTCGTATCTCAGAGCCATTTACATCAAATCAAATCAAATTTGATTTGTCACATACACATGGTTAGCAGATGTTAATGCGAGTGTAGCGAAATGCTTGTGCTTCTAGTTCCGACAATGCAGTAATAACGAACAAGTAATCTAACTAACAATTCCAAAAACTACTGTCTTATACACAGTGTAAGGGGATAAAGAATATGTACATAAGGATATATGAATGAGTGATGGTACAGAGCAGCATAGGCAAGATACAGTAGATGATATCGAGTACAGTATATACATATGAGATGAGTATGTAAACCAAGTGGCATAGTTAAAGTGGCTAGTGATACATGTATTACATAAGGATGCAGTCGATGATATAGAGTACAGTATCTACGTATGCATATGAGATGAATAATGTAGGGTAAGTAACATTATATAAGGTAGCATTGTTTAAAGTGGCTAGTGATATATTTACATCATTTCCCATCAATTCCCATTATTAAAGTGGCTGGAGTAGAGTCAGTGTCATTGACAGTGTGTTGGCAGTAGCCACTCAATGTTAGTGGTGGCTGTTTAACAGTCTGATGGCCTTGAGATAGAAGCTGTTTTTCAGTCTCTCGGTCCCAGCTTTGATGCACCTGTACTGACCTCGCCTTCTGGATGACAGCGGGGTGAACAGGCAGTGGCTCGGGTGGTTGATGTCCTTGATGATCTTTATGGCCTTCCTGTAGCATCGGGTGGTGTAGGTGTCCTGGAGGGCAGGTAGTTTGCCCCGGTGATGCGTTGTGCAGACCTCACTACCCTCTGGAGAGCCTTACGGTTGAGGGCGGTGCAGTTGCCATACCAGGCGGTGATACAGCCCGCCAGGATGCTCTCGATTGTGCATCTGTAGAAGTTTGTGAGTGCTTTTGGTGACAAGCCGAATTTCTTCAGCCTCCTGAGGTTGAAGAGGCGCTGCTGCGCATTCCTCACGATGCTGTCTGTGTGAGTGGACCAATTCAGTTTGTCTGTGATGCGTATGCCGAGGAACTTAAAACTTGCTACCCTCTCCACTACTGTTCCATCGATGTGGATGGGGGGGTGTTCCCTCTGCTGTTTCCTGAAGTCCACAATCATCTCCTTAGTTTTGTTGACGTTGAGTGTGAGGTTATTTTCCTGACACCACACTCCGAGGGCCCTCACCTCCTCCCTGTAGGCCGTCTCGTCGTTGTTGGTAATCAAGCCTACCACTGTTGTGTCGTCCGCAAACATTGCTAGTTATAGCATAATGTTAGTTAGCTAGCTAATTTGAACCTAGTTGATTAGCTTTAGCTACCTGTAGATTAATGCAGGGTAGTAACATTATGAGTTGGGATTATGGTTCATTGTTTAGCTAGTTAACTAGCTAGCTACATGTCTAAACAAAAGACTCCACTATGCAAGTAACCGTTTAACTGTGCCTATTACACTTTCTGTATCCTGTGTGACAAATAACCTTACATTTTATTTGATATAGTGTGTGTTTACCAGAGACGGTAATGTGAAGAACAACATGACCTGCACGAAAGTCAAATTAGGATATAACGTTAGGCTAATGAGACAGTGTCCAAGTTCTAAAATTCTCTGGTAGAATGGCCTGCTTTTATTTTGTCACACTCACAATCGTAAGCTATTTTCTGTAGTTAGCTTGCAATTAACTTGTAAATAATCTTGTTGTGAGTTTATTTTGAATACAAATTAGCTAAAGTTAAGACGTTGTCAGCTATATGATACTCATTATTTGAACTAGCAAGCCAGCTAATGTAACATTAGCTAGAAACTAACCAAAACATTGTTAAGAAAGTTGATTTTAGTTGCTTGGTTTGAAATATTGATTGGTGTATACTAAATACATTTTTAAATGGATGAGTTTATTGGTGTTAAAATACACCAGTCATGCTATTTTGGACCAGCAGGCTGCTGATGTCAACAGCCTGTCTTTTTTGTGTTTATACTTTTTCATAACGACAATATAATGTTTATAATGTCACTGTGACAACTGTATACAGACATGTCGATAGAAATAGCATAAACAAGCATTTAGTCTTGAAATCTTTGGTGGTTTAGTACACTACCGTACTCACCATACTGTTTAGCACATGGCCTCACGTGACTCCTTAAAGAGATATGTGGGGCTAAGGCTTAAGAGGGTGTGAACGATGCTGAATGGGTGTAGACAAAGAATAGCTCTCCAGTAGGTGAACTAAAACATTCAAGGTAAAATAAAAATTTAAGTGGTGTTTCAGGTTATCAGCTTTCAAAACAGAACTACTTTCCCAAATGTGGTGTATGATATACAATTTCTCTACTTTTATCCAATGTAAAAATACCATTTCAAATTTTGCTATGTAAGACAGAATCGATACAGTCGGTCACATATTAGGAAGGTGTTCATATTGTTTTGTATACTGAGTGCAGAATCATTGCAAGGGAGTTAGTGCAAAAAAGGGTAAAAGCAGGTAGTCAGAGTTAGAGCTGTGACTGTCATAACATTTTGTCAGCCGGGTATTGTTATGCAAAAGTTTGACGGTTTTACAGTAATTGACTGTTAATTAACATGAACAGGTTTAGCATCGCCAGGCCTCCATGCATACAAGCTGCATACAAGCCGCTGATGCGTGCCTTTGGATCATCTACAAGTCTAATAAATCAATTGAATTTACACCATCACAATAAATCCATTTTTTATTTTAGGCAGTTCTAAAGAAACATTATAGGAAGAAAATGTAGTTCCGAAGAACATAATATGATTTGGCCTACTGAATGTTATCTGGCTATGCGCTATGCCATAGGCTGTCGGCTTGTATACACACCTTCAAATTACTGTATTCGGCTATTTCAGCCACACCTGCTGACAGGTGTATAAAATCAAGGACACATCCATTCAATCTCCATAGACAAACATTGGCAGTAGAATTGTCTTACTTTCTATTTTTTTTCTATTTTTTTATTTGTTGGATTTTACCCCTTTTTTCTCCCCAATTTCGTGGTATCCAATTGTTTAGTAGCTACTATCTCATCGCCACAACTCCCGTACGGGCTCGGGAGAGACGACGGTTGAAAGTCATGCGTCCTCCGATACACAACCCAACCAAGCCGCACTGCTTCTTAACACAGCGCCATCCAACCCGGAAGCCAGCCGCACCAATGTGTCGGAGGAAACACCGTGCACCTGGCAACCTTGGTTAGCGCGCACTGCGCCTAGCCCGCCACAGGAGTCGCTGGTGCGCGATGAGACAAGGATTTCCCTACCGGCCAAACCCTCCCTAACCCGGGCAACGCTAGGCCAATTGTGCGTCGCCCCACGGACCTCCCGGTCGCGGCCGGTTACGACAGACCTCCCGGTTGTCGCCCCACGGACCTCCCGGCCGCGGCCGGTTACGCAAACCCAGAGTCTCTGGTGGCACAGCTGGTGCTGCAGTACAGCGCCCTTAACCACTGTGCCACCCAACAAGTCAGTTCGTCAAATTTCTGCACTGCTAGTGCTGCCCCGGTCAACTGTTATTGTGAAGTGGAAACGTCGAGGAGCAACAACGGCTCAGCCATAAAATGGTACAAGCTCACAGAATGAGACCAACATCAGCACAATAACTGTTCGTCAGAAGCTTCATGAAATGGGTTTCTATGGCCGAGCAGCCGCAAACACATCTAAGATCACCATGCTCAATGCCAAGCGTCGGCTGGTGTAGTGTAAAGCTCACCTCCATTGGACTCTGGAGCAGTGGAAACACGGTCTCTGGAGTGATGAATGACGCTTCACCATCTGGCAGTCTGATGGACGAATCTGGGCTTGGAGGATGCCAGGAGAACGCTACCTGCCCCAATGCATAGTGCCAACTGTATGGTGGAGGATAAATGATGGTCTGGTGTTGTTTTTCATGGTTCGGGCTAGGTCTCTTAGTTCCAGTGAGGCGAAATCTTAACACTACAGCAATGACATTCTATACAATAGTGTGCTTCCAAATTTGGGTCAACAGTTTGGGGAAGGCCCTTTCCTGTTTTAGCATGACATTGCCCTGTGCACAAAGCGAGGTCCATACAGTAATGGTTTGTCAAGATTGGTGTGGAAGAACTTTACTGGCCTGCACAGAGACCTGACCTCAACCCCATCGGACACCTTTGGAATGAATTGGAATGCCAACTGAGAGCCAGGCCTAATCGCCCGACTTAACTAATGCTCTTGTGGCTGAATGTAACCAAGTCCCTTTCTGGAGAAAGGAATGAAGGAGAGAGGGGAGGAGATGGAAACTCACGGTAGTCAAATATTATGTAGCTAAAGGTCATGTGTCAGCCTCTTAATTTAGAAAATATAAAAAATGCCTTAGTACTAGGCTAGTCAAAAACAAATTCGCTATAATTGTAGGCTAACTCTGAATTTGTTTAATTACAGTGCTTTGCAAAAGTATTCATCCCCCTTGGCGTTTTTCCTATTTTGTTGCATTACAACCTGTAATTTAAATGGATTTTAATTTGGATTCCATGTAATGGACACACACAAAATAGGCCAAATTGGTGAAAAAGAAAAAAATATATTTAAAAAAATTCAAATTAAAAAAGAAAAACGGAAAAGTGGTGTGTGCATATGTATTCACCCCCTTTGCTATGAAGCCCCTAAATAAGGTCTGGTGTGACCAAATACCTTCAGAAGACACATAATGAGTTAAATAAAGTCCACCTGCGCACAATCAAAGTGTCACATGATCTCAGTATATACTGTTGAAGTCAGAAGTTTACATACACCTTAGCCAAATACATTTAAACTCAGCTTTTCACAATTCCTGACATTTAACCCAAGTTAGAAATCCCTGTGTTAGATCAGTTAGGATCACCACTTTATTTTAAGAATGTGAAATTTCAGAATAATAGTAGAGAGTGATTTATTTCAGCTTTTATTTCTTTCATCACATTCCCAGTGGGTCATAAGTTTACATAAACTCAATTAGTATTTGGTAGCATTGCCATTAAAATGTTTAACTTGGGTCAAGAGTTTTGGGTAGCCTTCCACAAGCTTCCCACAATAAGTTGGGTGAATTTTGGCCCATTCCTCCTGACAGAGCTGGTGTAACTGAGTCAGGTTTGTAGGCCTCCTTGCTCGCACACGCTTTTTCAGTTCTATAGGATTGAGGTCAAGGCTTTGTGATGGCCATTCCAATACCTTGACTTCGTTGTCCTTAACTCATTTTGCCACAACTTTGGAAGTATACTTGGGGTCATTGTCCATTTGGAAGACCCATTTGCGACCAAGCTTTAACTTCCTGACGGATGTCTTTAGATGTTGCTTCAATATATCCACATAATTTTCCATCCTCATGTTGCCATCTATTTTGTGAAGTGCACCAGTCCATCCTGCAGCAAAGCACCCCCACAACATGATGCTGCTACCCTCGTGCTTCACGGTTGGGATGGTGTCCTTCAGCTTGCAAGCATCCCCCTTTTTCCTCCAAACATAACATTATGGCCAAACAGTTATATATTTGTTTGATCAGACCAGAGGACATTTCTCCAAAAAGTACAATCTTTGTCCCTATGTGCAGTTGCAAACCGTAGTCTGGATTTTGTTGTGGCGGTTTTGGAGCAGTGACTTCTTCCTTGCTGAGCGGCCTTTCAGGTTATGTCTAGAAAGGACTCGTTTTACTGTGGATATAGATACTTTTGTACCTGTTTCCTCCAGCATCTTCACAAAGTCCTTTGCTGTAGTCCTGGGATTGATTTGCACATTTCGCACCAAAGTATGTTCATCTCTATGACACAGAATGCGTCTCCTTCCTGAGCGGTATGACAGCTGTGTGGTCCCATGGTGTTTATACTTACGTATTATTGTTTGTACAGATGAACGTGGTACCTTCAGGATGAACCAGCCCTGCGGAGGTCTACAATTTTTTTCCTGAGGTATTGGCTGATTTCTTTAGATTTTCCCATGATGTCAAGCAAAGAGGCACTGAATTTGAAGGTAGGCCTTGAAAAACATCCACAGGCAGACCTCCAATTGACTCAAATTATGTCAATTAGCCTATCAGAAGCTTCTAAAGCCATGACATCATTTTCTGGAATTTTCCAAGCTGTTTAAAGGCACAGTCATCTCAGCGTATATAAACTTCTGACCCACTGGGATTGTGATACAGTGAATCATAAGTGAAATAATCTGTCTGTAAACAATTGTTGGAAAAGTTACTTTCGTCATGCACAAAGTAATGTCCAAACCGACTTGCCAAAACTATAGTTTGTTAACAAGAAATTTGTGGAGTGGTTGAAAAATGAGTTTTAATGACTCCACCCTAAGTGTATGTAAACTTCCGACTTCAACTGTGTACACCTGTTTCCAACGACCCCAAAGTCTGCAACACCACTAAGCAAGAGGCACCACCAAGCAGGCGGCACCACCAATCAGGCGGCACCATGAAGAACATGGAGCTCTCCAAACAGGTCAGGGACAAAGTTGTGGAAGTACAGATCAGGGTTGGTTTATAAAAAAGTTACTGAAACTTTGAACATCCCACGGAGCAGAATTAAATCCATTGTTAAAAAATGGAAAGAATTTGGCACCACAACAAACCTGCCAAGAGAGGGCCGCCCACCAAAACTCACGGACCAGGCAAGGATTGCATTAATCAGAGAGGCAACAAAAAGACCAAAGATAACCCTGAGGGAGCTGCAATGCGCCACAGCGGAGTATCTATCCATAAGAGAACTTTAAGCCGGACACTCCACAGAGTTGGGCTTTACAAAAGAGTAAAAAAGTATTTGCTTAAAGAAAAAAATAAGCAAACACGTTTGGTGTTCACCAAAAGGCATGTGGAAGACCCCCCAAACATATGAAAGAAGGTACAGATGAGGTACAGAAGGTCAGATGAGACTAAAATGTTGCTTTTTGGCCATCAAGGAAAACACTATGCCTGGTGCAATTCCAACACCTCACATCACCCCAAGAATACCATCCCCACAGTGAAGCATGGCGGTGGCAGCATCATGCTGTGGGGATCTTTTTCATCGGCAGGGACTGGGAAACTAGTCAGAATTGTAAGGAATGATGTAAAATACAGGGAAAGTCTTGAGGGAAACCTGTTTCACTCTTCCAGAGATTTGAGACTTGGACAGAGGTTCACAATCCAGCAGGACAATGACCAGAAGCACACTGCTAAAGCAACACTTGAGTGGTTTAAGGAGAAATTTAAATGTCTTGGAATGGCCTAGTCAAACCCCAGTCCTCAATCCAGTTGAGAATCTGTGGTATGACTTAAAGATTGCTGTACACCAGCGGAACCCATCTAACTTGAAGGAGCTGGAGCAGTTTTGCCTTGAAGAATGGGCAAAAATCCCAGCGTCTAGATGTGCCACGCTTATAGAGACATACCCCAAGAGACTTGCAGCTGTAATTGCTGGAAAAGGTGGCTCTACAGTCGTGGCCAAAAGTTTTGAGAATGACACAAATATTAATTTTCACAAAGTCTGCTGCCTCAGTTTGTATGATGGCAATTTGCATATACTCCAGAATGTTATGAAGAGTGATCAGATGAATTGCAATTAATTGCAAAGTCCATCTTTGCCATGTAAATGAACTGAATCCCAAAAAACATTTCCACTGCATTTCAGCCCTGCCACAAAAGGACCAGCTGACATCATGTCAGTGATTCTCTCACTCACACGTGTGAGTGTTGACGAGGACAAGGCTGGAGATCACTCTGTCATGCTTATTGAGTTTGAATAACAGACTGGAAGCTTCAAAAGGAGGGTGGTGCTTGGAATCATTGTTCTTCCTCTGTCAAACATGGTTACCTGCAAGGAAACACGTCCCGTCATAATGGCTTTGCACAAAAAGGGCTTCACGGGCAAGGATATTGTTGCCAGTAAGATTGCACCTAAATCAACCATTTATCGGATCATAAAGAACTTCAAGGAGAACTGTTCAAATGTTGTGAAGAAGGCTTCAGAGCGCCCAAGAAAGTCCAGCAAGTGCCAGGACCGTCTCCTAAAGTTGATTCAGCTGGGGGATCGGGGCACCACCAGTACAGAGCTTGCTCAGGAATGGCAGCAGGCATGTGTGAGTGCATCTGCACGCACAGTGAGGCAAAGGCTTTTGTAGGATGGCCTGGTGTCAAGAAGGGCTACAAAGAAGCCACTTCTCTCCAGGAACAACATCAGGGACAGACTGATATTCTGCAAAAGGTACAGGGATTGGACTGCTGAGGACTGGGGTAAAGTCATTTTCTCTGATGAATCCCCTTTCCGATTGTTTGGGGCATCCGGAAAAAAGCTTGTCCGAGAAAGACAAGGTGAGCGCTACCATCAGTCCTATGTCATGCCAACAGTAAAGCATCCTGAGACCATTCATGTGTGGGGTTGCTTCTCAGCCAAGGGAGTGGGCTCACTCACAATTTTGCCTAAGAACAAACACAGCCATGAGTAAAGAATGGTACCAACACATCCTTCTAGAACATCTTCTCCCAACCCTCCAGGAACAGTTTGGTGACGAACAATGCATTTTCCAGCATGATGGAGCACCTTGCCATAAGGCAAAAGAAACTAAGTGCCTCGGGGAACAAAACATAGATATTTTGCGTCTATGGCCAGGAAACTCCCCAGACCTTAATCCCATTGAGAACTTGTGGGCAATCCTCAAGAGGTGGGTGGACAAACAAAAACCCACAAATTCTGACAAACTCCATGCATTGATTATGCAAGAATGGTCTGCCATCAGTCAGGATGTGGCCCAGAAGTTAATTGACAGCATGCCAGGGCGGATTGCAGAGGTCTTGAAAAAGAAGGTTCAACACTGCATTTATTGACTCTTTGCATCAACTTCATGTAATTGTCAATAAAAGCCTTTGACACTTATGAAATGCTTGTAATTATACTTCAATATTCCATAGTAACATCTGACAAAAATATCTGAAGACATTGAAGCAGCAAACTTTCTGAAAATTAATATTTGTGTCATTCTCAAAACTTTTGGCCATAACTGTTCTAAGTATTGACTTTGGGGGGATGAATAGTTATGCACGCTCAAGTTTTCAGTTTTTTTGTATTATCTCTTGTTTGTTTCACAATAAAAAATATTTTGCATCTTCAAAGTGGTAGGCATGTTGTATAAATCAAATGATACAACCCCCCCAAAAAATCTATTTTAATTCCAGATTGTAAGGCAACAAAATAGGAAAATGCCAAGGGGGGTGTATACTTTTGCAAGCCACTGTATTTAGGCTAGACCAATTGTGTAGCCTTCCAAAGATATCTTAAATCATTTAAAAAAAAATATTTTTCTGCCATGTGTAATATGCGGTAGGATATGTTTCGTATAACGGCACAATTATTATTTTATTAAAGTTTTTTTTTCAGGCTTCGGTTCATATATAGGCCTATGCATATGCATAACCTCTAATATGCATATTGGTGTTTATAATTCATTATCACCTTAGGAAGTGCTGTCCATTTCGTTGTGCTTTGTAACAACATACTTCTCTCTTTAAATGTGACCCATTTTAGGAAACTAGGCATATGTTGCGGGTCACTACTTCACAGGAGAGCCGTTTGAACGTAAACTTTAAAAATTTTTTATCAAAAGGCATTTTTTTTGCAGAAATGCCTTCTCGGACATGTGAACTTTCATGTGCCTTAATAACAAACTTGTTACCGCAACCTTCCCGCTAGCCATGATTGGCTGAGATAATAGGTGGGCTGGACATGCCGCAAGATGAGTTTGGATTGGTCTGCCATATAGCACACTTCTGTCTATTTGAGCTGGTCGGTATGTGTTGGTAATCCTTTCTAATGCTGATTTTTCAAAAATGTATTGCATAGTAAAACTGCATAAGTGTTGCTCTCCACTTTTTGGAGGACCAAGTTCACTGGAATTCAAGTATGATAATTTAGGAGATAGAGAAAATACCTGTCTCTGGATTACATCTTCAAATTAAGGCCAACCATGGCATCCATGACAGGAGACGCATCCATATATGATGTATACGGGTAAGAAAGTGGTTTCATTTCAAGTTAATAAAGTGTACTGTTAGATAGCTAACATTAGCTGGCTGGCTTGCTAGCTAACATTACGTGTATGATCTTATTTTTTGTATCTCAGAGCCATTTGCTTGGCTAGCTAACATTGAACCTGTTTCGTTAGCTTCATGCAGATTCCTGCAGGGTAGTAATGTCATGAGTTGTGATTATGGTTCATTGTTTAGGTAGCTAGATAGCTACATATCTAAACAAAAGACTTCACTATGCAAGTATCCATTTCAAAAGAACATCATGTGTCAGTAAACGTCAGCAAAAAAGCGTAATTAAATTGTTGCCAGCAGCACAGTTACAGTTACCAACGCTCTGGATAACATGAAAACAGCCTAACAGGCTCTGCTAGGGAGAGTAAAATGGTCAGAGTTTAGGTGGGGGCTAAAACTTAAGAGTGTGTGAACAATGCTGAATGGGTGTAGACAAAGAAAAGCTCTCCAGTAGGTACCAAAACATTCAAAGGCCATTTTCTCAAAAGTTTATTGACTTTCAAAGCAGAATGACCTTCCCATTGTTCCTCAAATGCAGTTTATGATATATCGTTTTGTAGCTCTGTGTCTCTGCTTTTATCCAATGTAAAAAACACATTTTAAAATGTTGCTACATAAGACCTAATAAAGGTGCTGTCACAAATTGATCAATCACGTCGAGGTGAGTTTTAAAAGCACATACTGTTTTGATGATACGTTTCTGTTGTGATTTTCCATTGCATTTGCATTGATTTACGAGTGGTTAAAGAGTCAATAAAGCCCTGAGTACCAGGCCATAGAGTACCACAATATGAGTCATAATACCTATAAAACTTAGCGGTCATACAGGGAAATGGTTCCAATTGTTTTTCTAGCATTAGTTTTTCCCATAGGTGATTTTAGAAACACTTCAAATAAGTGCTGTGTTTCGTGTAGGCTTACTCAGGCGCAACATTTTGATAACCGTGTACAAGGTGATTTTTATCAATGTGCAGCTGTATAACTTTTTGAGAATATGAGGGCCCTAGCCAAATCTTTTTAGCGTCCTGTTGGGGAAGAGGCGCTGATGTGCCCTCTTCACAAATGTGTGGGCGTGTGTGGAATGTTAATTCCTTAGTGATGTGGACACAGAGGAGCCAGAATCTCCTGGCACCATACTGCCAGGAACCAGAAGCTCCTGTTGTCCTGGCACCATACTGCCAGGTCTCTGACCTTCTCCCTATAGGCTGTCTCATCGTTGTCTCTGATCAGGCCTACCACTGTTGTGTCATTAGCAAACATAATGATGGTGAAAGTGGCAGCGCTAGCCTTTTGCTCAGTGCGGATGTTGCCTGTAATCCATGGCTTCTGGTTGGGGTACGCATGGTCAATGTGTGGGCAACGTCTTCAATGCACTTATTTGTGACCAACCGCCTTGATTCGGTCTTATGTAAAAAATGTGAAATTGTGTTTTTTTACATTGGATAAAAGCAGAGACACAGAGCTACAAACTGGTATATCATACACTACATTTGAGGAACAATGGGAAAGTAAATCTGCTTGAAAGTTGATAAACTTGTAACCTCACTTTTGAGAAAATGGCCCTTGAATGTTTTGGTACACCTACTGGAGAGCTCTTCTTTGTCTACACCCATTCAGCATTGTTCACACCCTCTTAAGCCAGCCCCATCCATCTCCTTAAGGATGTGCAAAGCCATCATCAAGGCAAAGGGTGGCTACTTTAAAGAGTATAAAATATGAAATGTATTTTATTTGTTTAACACTGTTTTTGGTTTCTACATGATTCCATATGTGTTATTTCATAATTGTGATGTCTTCACTATCATTCTACAAAGCTGTCATCTTAACAGGTTTCAGGTAAGACCCAAATGCAGACTGTGTTGAAGTAACAATGTTTATTACAGCAACAGGGGCAGGCAAACGGCAGGTCAAGGCAGGCAGGGGTAGATAATCCGGAGTAGTGGGCAACGGTACAGGATGGCAGCCAGGCTCAGGGTCAGGGGCAGACAGAACAGTCAGGCAGGCGGGCTCAGAGTCAGGACAGGCAAGGGTCAAAACCAGGAGAGCAAAAAACAGAGAGACTGGGGAAAAGCAGGAGCTGAGACAAAACACTGGTTGACTTGACAAACAAGATGAATTGGCAACAGACAAACAGAGAACACAGGTATAAGTACCCAGGGGATAATGGGAAGATGGGCGACACCTGGAGGGGGGAGGAGACAAGCACAAGGGAAACAGATCAAGGTGTGACATAACTTTCATAAACAAGTACTTCAAATCAAAATATTTTTTAGATTTTAGATTCTTCAAAGAGCCCCCCTTTGCCTTGATGACAGCTTTGCACACTCTTGATATTCTCACCTGGAATGCTTTTCCAACAGTGTTGAAGGAGTTCCCACATATGCTGAGCACTTGTTGGCTGCTTTCCTTCACTCTGCGGTCCAACTCATCCCAAACCATCTCATTTTGGTTGAGGTTGGGTGATTGTGGAGGCCAGGCCATCTGATGCAGCACTCCATCACTCTCCTTCTTGGTCAAATAGCCCTTACACAGCCTGGAGGTGTGTTGGGTCATTGTCCTGTTGAAAAGCAATTGATAGTCCCACTAAGTGCAAAACAGAATGTTGTGGTAGCCATGCTGGTTAAGTGTGCCTTGAATTCTAAATAAATCACAGACAGTGTCACCAGTAAAGCACCCGACACCATCACACCTCCTCCTCCATGCTTCATGGTGGTAACCACACATATTTATTTTACCTTTCTTTAACAAGGCAAGTCAGTTAAGAAAAAAATCGTATTTTTAATGACGGCCTGGAAACAGTGGGTTAACTTGCCTTGTTCAGTGGCAAAACGACAGATTTTTACCTTGTCGGCTCAGGGATTCAATCTTGCAACATTTCGGTTACTAGTACAACGCCCTAACCACTAGTCTACCTGCCGCCATGAGGACACCATCAGTTCACCTACTCTGCGTCTAACAAAGGCACGGCGGTGTCTCACATCTCAAATTTGGACTCACAGACCAAAGGACAGATTTCCACGGGTCTAATGTCCATTGCTCATGTTTCTAGGCCCAAGCAAGTCTCTTCTTCTTATTGGTGTCCTTTAGTCAGGGTTTCTTTGCAGAAATTCAACTTTGAAGGTCTGATTCACGCAGCCTCCTCTGAACAATTGATATTGAGATGTGTCTGTAACTTTACCTCTGTGAGGTGCAATCTGAAGTGCAGTTAATTGGCGATTTCTGAGGCTGGTAACTGTAATGAACTTATCCTCTGCAGCAGAGGTAACTCTGGGTCTTCTTTTCCTGTGGCAGTCCTCATGCCAGTTTCATAATAGCGCTGGTTGGTGTTTGCGAATGCACTTGAAGAAACTTTCAAAGTTCTGGAAATTTTACAGATTGACTTACCTTCATGTCTTAAAGTAATGATGGACTCTCATTTCTCTTTGCTTATTTGAGCTGTTCTCTCCATAATATGGACTTGGTATTTTACCAAGTAGGGCTATCTTCTGTATACCACCCCTACCTTGTCACAACACAACTGATTGGCTCAAACACATTAAGAAGGAAATAAATTCCACAAACTAACTTTTAACAAGACACACCTGTTAATTGAAATGCAATCCAGGTGACTACCTCATGAAGCTGATTGAGAGAATGCCAAGAGTGTACAAAGCTGTCATCAAGGCAAAGGCTGGCTACTTTGAAGAATCTCAAATTTAAAATATATTTTGATTTGTTTAACACTTTTTTGGTTACGACATGATTCCATATGTGTATTTCCTAGTTTTCATGTCTTCACTATTATTCTACAATGTAGAATGTTGACTGGTACTGTGTACAAATCTGCTTTGTCTGACCACTTCCGTATTGAGCGTGTCACTGGTACTTCCTGTTTGAGTTTTTACTTGTAAGCACGAATCAGCAGGATAGAGTTATGATCTGATTTGTGAAAGGGAGGGTGAGGGACAGCCTTGTATGCATTTCTGTGTGTGGAGTAAAGATGATCTAGAGTTTTGTCACCTCTAGTTGTGTAGATGACATGCTGTTAAAAATTAGGTAAATGGATTTCAGTTTTCCTGCATGAGTAACGCTGCCTCTGAATGTGCATTTTCTTGTTTGCTTATGGACAATACAGCTAGTTGAGTGTGGTCTTAGTGCCAGCATCGGTTTGTGGTGGCAAATAGAGAGCTACGTAAAATATATATGAAGAATCTCTTGATAAATAGTATGGTCTGCTGCTTATCATAAGGTATTCTAACGCAGGGGAGCAAAAATTAGCCTGAGGTTTCCTTGAAACCTCTACGGGATCGGTGTCTCTATACCAGGACGGTTGAGCTAACGTTCGCTAATGTGATTAGTGTGATGTAAGTAACAGCAAACTTTCCAGGACATAGACATGTATTATGTGGACAGAAAGCTTAAATTCTTGTTAATCTAACTGTACTGTCCAATGTGCAGTTGCTATTACAGTGAAAGAATATCATGCTATTGTTTGAGGAGAGTGCACAACAACAAAAACAAATCACTGGAACAGATTTGATACATTCACCTCTTTACTACTTACATTCAGTAATCTTGCCCTGATTTGTCATCCTGAGGGTCCTAGGGATAAAATGTAGCATCGTTTTTTATATTCAAATGTAGGAACTGGGTTCTACAGTTTGAATCCCCTGCTGTCTCTGGCTCCACACCCACCTAGCCCGGCCATCAAGATGTGTGAAAGTTAGTGTAATCAAAACAAAGTTTATTTGTCACGTGCGCTGAATATAACAGGTGTAGACCTTACAGTGAAATGCTTACTTACAGGCTCTAACCAACAGTGCAAAAAAGGTATTAGGTGAAAATAGGTAGCTAAAGAAATAAAACAACAGTAAAAAGACAGGCTATATACAGTAGTGACACTATAAAAGTAGCGAGGCTACATACAGACACTGGTTAGTCAGGCTGATTGTATAACCTTATGATCCATCATGTATGACATTCCTGGGACTGTATAAACTTACATTTTGTTTTACCATATCATTTTTGTATGTTTTCTATAGTTATGTACCAATTGAACAATTCGGCATATTTGAGCAGTCCAGTATTGCAATGCTTCACTGGATCAATCTGAAACTTAGCACAGAGATTACAGCCATCTGGTGGCCAGAATCTAAATTGTGTCTAAACTGCAACATTATATTATGTCCCTTCCATAATACAAAGATGATGGATCAACAAAAAATATATAGAAAACGCATGTTTTTTGTTTGTATTATCTTTTACCAGATCTAATGTGTTATTTTCTCCTACATTAATTTCACTTCCACATACTTCAAAGTGTTGCCCTTCAAATGGTATGAAGAATATGCATATCCTTGCATCAGGTCCTGAGATACAGGCAATTGGATTTGGGTGAACATTGAAAAAAAGGTTCCGATCATTAAGAGGAAAATTGTGCACCAGCTGTTAACAAAGTGACACATCCCTCCCCCTCTCACCCCTCTCACCTTTGAGTCTTGACGATGCATAGCCATGACTCTGAGAAACATAGAATATTACAATTTTTCAGGTCCCATTGATAGGATAGTCTCGAACGAAGATCGAACGCAAACCTACCAGATGAGCTAAATGCCTTTTATGCTCGGTTCTAGGCAAGCAACACTGACGCATGCATGAGAGCATCAAATCAAAATCAAATCAAATCCTATTTATTTATATAGCCCTTCGTACATCATCTGATATCTCAAAGTGCTGTACAGAAACCCAGCCTAAAACCCCAAACAGCAAGCAATGCAGGTGTTGAAACATGTTGGCTAGGAGAAACTCCCTAGAAAGGCCAAAACCTAGGAAGAAACCTAGAGAGGAACCAGGCTATGAGGGGTGGCCAGTCCTCTTCTGGCTGTGTCGGGTGGAGATTATAACAGAACATGGCCAAGATGTTCATAAATGACCAGCATGGTCAAATAATAGGTCTGGGAAAGGTAGCACGTCCGGTGAACAGGTCAGGATTCCATAGCTGCAGACAGAACAGTTGAAACTGGAGCAGCAGCACGGCCAGGTGGACTGGGGAAAGCAAGGAGTCATCATGCCAGGTAGTCCTGAGGCATGGTCCTATGGCTCAAGTCCTCCGAGAGAGAGAAAGAAAGAGAGAATTAGAGAGAGCATACTGAAATTCACACAGGACACCGGATAAGACAGGAGAAGTACTCCAGATATAACAAACTGACCTTAGCCCCCCGACACATAAACTACTGCAGCATAAATACTGGAGGCTGAGACAGGAGGGGTCAGGAGACACTGTGGCCCCATCTGATTATTTTATTTTTATTTTTTACCTTTATTTAACTAGGCAAGTCAGTTAAGAACAAATTCTTATTTTCAATGACGGCCTAGGAACAGTGGGTTAACTGCCTGTTCAGGGGCAGAACGACATATTTGTACCTTGTCAGCTCGGGGGTTTGAACTTGCAACCTTCCGGTTACTAACCCTGCCGCCCCTGACACCACCGGACAGGGCCAAACAGGAAGGATATAACCCCATCCACTTTGCCAAAGCACAGCCCCCACACCACTAGAGGGATATCTTCAACCACCAACTTACCATCCTGAGACAAGGCCGAGTATAGCCCACAAAGATCTCCGCCGTGGCACAACCCAAGGGGGGGCGCCAACCCAGACAGGAAGATCACATCAGTGACTCAACCCACTCAAGTGACGCACCACTCCTAGGGACGGCATGAAAGAGCACCAGTAAGCCAGTGACTCAGCCCCTGTAATAGGGTTAGAGGCAGAGAATCTCAGTGGAAAGAGGGGAACCGGCCAGGCAGAGACAGCAAGGGCAGTTCGTTGCTCCAGAGCCTTTCCGTTCACCTTCACACTCCTGGGCCAGACTACACTCAATCATATGACCCACTGAAGAGATGAGTCTTCAGTAAAGACTTAAAGGTTGAGACCGAGTTTGCGTCTCTCACATGGGTAGGCAGACCATTCCATAAAAATGGAGCTCTATAGGAGAAATCCATGCCTCCAGCTGTTTGCTTAGAAATTCTAGGGACAATTAGGAGGCCTGCGTCTTGTGACTGTAGCATACGTGTAGGTATGTACGGCAGGACCAATTCAGAGAGATAGGTAGGAGCAAGCCCATGTAATGCTTTGTAGGTTAGCAGTAAAACATTGAAATCAGCCCTTGCCTTGACAGGAAGCCAGCTAGCACTGGAGTAATATGATCAAATTTTGGGGTTCTAGTCAGGATTCTAGCAGCCGTATTTAGCACTAACTGAAGTTTATTTTGTGCTTTATCTGGGTAGCTGGAAAGTAGAGCATTGCAGTAGTCTAACCTAGAAGTAACAAAAGCATGGAATGTTTACGTAGATGGAAAAAAGCTGTCCTTGAAACAGTTTTGATATGTTCGTCAAAAGAGAGATCAGGGTCCAGAGTAACGCCAAGGTCCTTCACAGTTTTATTTGAGACGACTGTACAACCATTAAGAGTAATTGTCAGATTCAACAGAAGATCTCTTTGTTTCTTGGGACCTAGAACAAGCATCTCTGTTTTGTCCGAGTTTAAAAGTAGAAAGTTTGCAGCCATTTCCTTATGTCTGAAACACAGGCATTCTAGCGACAGCAATTTTTGGGCTTCACCATGTTTCATTGAAGTGTACAGCTGTGTGTCATCCGCATAGCAGTGAAAGTTAACATTATGTTTTCGAATGACATCCCCAAGAGGTAAAATATATAGTGAAAACAATAGTGGTCCTAAAACGGAACCTTGAGGAACACCGAAATTTATAGTTGATTTGTCAGAGGACAAACCATTCACAGAGACAAACTGATATCTTTCCGACAGATACGATCTAAACCAGGCCAGAACTTGTCCGTGTAGGCCAATTTTGGTTTCCAACCTCTCCAAAAGAATGTGGTGATCGATGGTATCAAAAGCAGCACTAAGGTCTAGGAGCACGAGGACAGATGCAGAGCCTCGGTCTGATGCCATTAAAAGGTCATTTACCACCTTCACAAGTGCAGTCTCAGTGCTATGATGGGGTCTAAAACCAGACTGAAGCATTTCGTATACATTGTTTGTCTTCAGGAAGGCAGTGAGTTGCTGCGCAACAGCCTTTTCAATTTTTTTTGAGAGGAATGGAAGATTCGCTATAGGCCGATAGTTATTTATATTTTCTGGGTCAAGGTTTGGCTTTATTGATGCCACTTTTCGTGAGATTGGTAAACATCCGGTGGATAGAGAGCCGTTTATTATGTTCAACATAGGAGAGACAAGCACAGGAAGCAGCTCTTTCAGTAGTTCAGTTGGAATAGGGTCCAGTATACAGCTTGAAGGTTTAGAGGCCATGATTATTTTCATCATTGTGTCAAGAGATATAGTACGAAAACACTTGAGTGTCTCTCTTGATCCTAGGTCCTGGCAGAGTTGTGCAGACTCAGGACAACTGAGCTTTGAAGGAATATGCATATTTAAAGAGGAGTCCGTAATTTGCTTTCTAATAATCATGATCTTTTCCTCAAAGAAGTTCATGAATGTATTACTGCTGAAGTGAAAGCCATCCTCACTTGGGGAATGCTGCTTTTTAGTTAGCTTTGCGGCAGTATCAAAAATAAATTTAGGATTGTTCTTATTTTCCTCAATTAAGTTGGAAAAATAGGATAATCGAGCAGCAGTAAGGGCTCTTCGAAACAGCACGGCACTGGCTTTCCAAGCTAGTCGGAAGACTTCCAGTTTGGTATGGCGCCTTTTCTGTGTGCCAGGGAGCTAGTTTCTTATGAGAAATGTTTTTCGTTTTTAGGGGTGCAACTGCATCTAGGGTATTGCGCAAGGTTAAATTGAGTTCCTCAGTTAGGTGGTTAACTGATTTTTGTCCTCTGACGTCCTTGGGTAGGCAGAGGGAGTCTAGAAGGGCATCAAGGAATCTTTGTTTTGTCTGTGAATTTATGCACAACTTTTGATGCTCCTTGGTTGGGGTCTGAGCAGATTATTTGTTGCAATTGCAAATGTAATAAAATGGTGGTCCGATAGTCCAGGATTATGAGGAAAAACATTAAGATCCACAACATTTATTCCATGGGACAAAACTAGGTCCAGAGTATGACTGTGACAGTGAGTAGGTCAGAGACATGTTGGACAAAACCCACTGTGTCGATGATGGCTCTGAAAGCCTTTTGGAGTGGGTCCGTGGACTTTTCCATGTGAATATTAAAGTCACCAAAAATTAGAATATTATCTGCTATGACTACAAGGTCCGATAGGAATTCAGGGAACTTGGCTTTGAAGTAAGGGATCTCACATTAAGTAGCCCAATTTTGAGATGTGAGGTATCACGATATCTTTCAATAATGACAGGAATGGAGGAGGTCTTTATCCCAGTGAGATTGCTAAGGCGAACACAGCCAAGTTTAGTTTTGCCCAACCCAGGTCGAGGCACAGACACGGTCTCAATGGGGATAGCTGAGCTGACTACACTGACTGTGCTAGTGGCAGACTCCACTAAGCTGGCAGGCTGGCTAACAGCTTGCTGCCTGGCCTGCACCCTATTTCATTGTGGAGCTAGAGGAGTTAGAGCCCTGTCTATATTGGTAGATAAGATGAGAGCACCCCTCCAGCTAGGATGTAGTCCGTCACTCCTCAGCAGGCCATGCTTGTTCCTGTTTGTGGGTAGGTCCCAGAAAGAGGGCCAATTATCTACAAATTCTATCTTTTGGGAGGGGTAGAAAACAGTTTTCAACCAGCGATTGAATTGTGAGACTCTGCTGTAGAGCTCATCACTCCCCCTAACTGGGAGGGGGCCAGAGACAATTACTCGATGCCGACACATCTTTCTAGCTGATTTACACGCTGAAGCTATGTTGCACTTGATGACCTCTGACTGTTTCATCCTAACATCGTTGGTGCCGACGTGGATAACAATATCTCTATACTCTCTACACTCGCCAGTTTTAGCTTTAGCCAGCACCATTTTCAGATTAGCCTTAACGTCGGTAGCCCTGCCCCCTGGTAAACAGTGTATGATCAGTTGGATCCTGTACTTCCTGACGGGCCGCCCCCAGGTGGTAATGGTAGGCTACAACACGTCTGCCACGCTGATCCTTAACAATGGGTCCTCTCAGGGGTGCGTGCTTTGTCCCCTCCTGTACTCCCTGTTCACCCACGACATCGTGTTCAAACACGACTGCAACACCATCATTAAGTTTGCTGATGACACAACAAACCTGATCACCGACAACGATGAAACAGCCTATAGGGAGGAAGTCAGAGACCTGGCAGTGTGGTGCCAGGACAACAAACTCTTCCTCAATGTGAGCAAGACTAAGGAGTTGATAGTGGACTACAGTCGTGGCCAAAAGTTTTGAGAATGACGCAAATATTAATTTTCACAAAGTTTTCTGCTTCAGTGTCTTCACATATTTTTGTCAGATGTTACTATGGAATACTGAAGTATAATTACAAGCATTTCATAAGTGTCAAAGGCTTTTATTGACAATTACATGAAGTTGATGCAAAGAGTCAATAATTGCAGTGTTGACCCTTCTTTTTCAAGATCTCTGCAATCCGCCCTGGCACGCTGTCAATTAACTTCTGGGCCACATCCTGACTGATGGCAGCCCATTCTTGCATAATCAATGCATGGAGTTTGTCACAATTTGTGGGTTTTTGTTTGTCCACCCACCTCTTGAGGATTGCCCATAAGTTCTCAATGGGATTAAGGTCTGGGGAGTTTCCTGGCCATAGACCCAAAATATCTATGCTTTGTTCCCCGAGGCACTTAGTTATCACTTTTGCCTTATGGCAAGGTGCTCCATCATGCTGGAAAAGGCATTGTTCGTCACCAAACTGTTCCTGGATGGTTGGGAGAAGATGTTCTCGGAGGATGTGTTGGTACCATTCTTTACTCATGGCTGTGTTCTTAGGCAAATTGTGAGAGAGCCCACTCCCTTGGTTGAGACGCAACCCCACACATGAATGGTCTCAGGATGCTTTACTGTTGGCATGATATAGGACTGATGGTAGCGCTCACCTTGTCTTTCCCGGACAAGCTTTGTTCCTGGAGAGAAGTGGCTTCTTTGTAGCCCTTCTTGACACCAGGCCATCCTACAAAAGTCTTTGCCTCACTGTGCGTGCAGATGCACTCATACCTGCCTGCTGCCATTCCTGAACAAGCTCTGTACTGGTGGTGCCTCGATCCCCCAGCTGAATCAACTTTAGGAGACGGTCCTGGCGCTTGCTGGACTTTCTTGGGCGCTCTGAAGCCTTCTTCACAACAATTGAACAGCTCTCCTTGTAGTTGTTTATGATCCGATAAATGGTTTAGGTGCAATCTTACTGGCAGCAATATCCTTGCCTGTGAAGCCCTTTTTGTGCAAAGCAATTATGACGGCACGTGTTTCCTTGCAGGTAACCATGTTTGGCAGAGGAATAACAATGATTCCAAGCACCACCCTCCTTTTGAAGCTTCCAGTCTGTTATTCAAACTCAATCAGCATGACAGCATCTCCAGCCTTGTCCTCGTCAACACTCACACCTGTGTTAACGAGAGAATCACTGACATGATGTTAGCTGGTCCTTTTTTGGCAGGGCTGAAATGCAGTGGAAATGTTTTTGGGGGATTCAGTTAATTTGCATGGCAAAGATGGACTTTGCAATGAATTGCAATTCATCTGATCACTCTTCATAACATTCTGGAGTATTTGCAAATTGCCATCATACAAACTGAGGCAGCAGACTTTGTGAAAATTAATATTTGTGTCATTCTCTAAACTTGTGGCCGCGACTGTACAGGAAAAGGCGAGCAGAACATGCCCCCATTAACGCTGACGGGGCTGTCGTGGAGAGGGTCGAGAATTTCATGTTCCTTGGTGTCTACATCACTATCATGGTCCAAACACACCAAGACAGTTGTGGCATGACAACACCTTTTCCCCCTCAGGAGACTGAAAAGATTTGGCATGGGTCCCCAGATCCTCAAAAAAATCTACTGCTGCACCATCGAGATCATCCTGAACGGTTGCATCACTGCATGGTATAGCAACTGCTCGCATAGTGCGTACGGCCCAATACATTACTGGGGCCAAGCTTCCTGCCATCCAGGACTTATATACTAGGCGGTGTCAGAGGAAAGCCCAAATAATTGTCAAAGACTCCTGTCATCCAAGTCATAGACTGTTCTCTCTGCTACCTCACGGCAAGCGGTACCGGTGCGCCAAGTCTAGGACCAAAAGGCTCCTTAACAGCTTCTACCCCCAGGCCAAAAGACTGCTGAACAATTAATCAAATGGACACCAGCACTATTTGCTGCTACTCGCTGTTTATTATCTACGTATGCATAGTCACTTTACCCCTACCTACATGTACAAATTACCTCGACTAACTTGTACCCCCGCACATTGACTCGATACTGGTACCCCCTGTATATAGCCTCGTTATTGTTTTTTTATTGTGTTACTTTTTATTATTTTTTACTTTAGTTTATTTGGTAAATATTTTCTTAACTCTTTCTTGAACTGCATTGTTGGCTAAGGGCTTGTAAGTAAGCATTTCACGGCGCATGTGACAAATAAAGTTTGATTTGATTTGATCCCCTTTGTTCTCCAGTGACTGCATGTTCGCCAACAAAACAGAGGGCAATGGCAGTCTACAAAACACAAAACAGCAGAATTGGTCAGGAGCTCGTAAAACAGCAGATATCCGATGCATGTCAAAACAGTCCTGTTTTCCATCCCCTACCTTCCACTCTTCCATTGCTGCATCCATCTTAAGCAGTCCCTTTGTCATTTTAACCTTCACCCATGCACGAAAAATCACCCAGTTCATGCGAGGGTCACACATCTATATACAGCATTTACCTTACAATCTCAATGAGTGACTGACGGCCATATCGGGCAGCTCAGTGTCATCATCTTACAGAGCATATGCCTTACTGAGCTAATATTTATTGCATCTGTCTTCCTGTCATTGGTTGACATTGATGCTCCTCTCCTGTGCCACAAAGTCAAGATGTCCTCTTTTGTCTCCCCCATAGTCTCGTAGGGCTCCCTTGACTGTCATTTTTTTAATACTTCCTACTGCAACACATTTAAAAGTTTAAAAGCCTCAAAGGAGCGTGCGTGTCAGAGGTGAGGAGGAACAGGAGCATCACTTTTCTCCCCCTTTGCCACCACACTGCTCTAAACATTGAAATTCAGCATATTAAAAGTAAATGAGGCAATGATTGCCACATTATTAGAGGCCCCGGACCTGGCAGGTCGCAAAATAATCTATGAAGAACCATGAGTCATTCTGTTGTGTTTGCAGTGAACAAGATTACAATTGATATTTGGGACAGGTGATCTGATTTGTCATTGTGAGGTTGGGGACATCATGGAATAATTATTAGATTAAAAAAATAAGATGAATAAATGAAATGAGGGCAGATTTGAAACTGGCAGCTTATTTTGTTTTACCCAGATGAAATTGTGTATAGTGACTTTGCAGGCAGGTGGAATGGATAGTGGAAAGAACTAGAGAGAAAACAAAGCCTATGTACTGTATTTGTCAGGTCTCTGTCATCTCTCCTAGTATCCCATTGACCTTCACTGGTTATGGATAGTTTAGATGGCACTATCACAAGTTACCACAGATAATCATTATGCTTTTCACCCATAGTCCTCAATGGACAGGCCCTCAGGGAGTTGGGACGTCTTGCCATGGAGAAAACTAAATGATGTATTGATCTTAAAAATGTTCTGGTGACTTAAGTACGGATTCACTCATAAAGACACTTAAAGGACCAATTAGAAAATCAAAGAAACACGATCCTTGGATATCAGCCTTTTCTGAAAAATACCTTATTAGTAAAGTCTCCATCAAAGCAGTGTGTTTGTGTTAGAGTTTCGGAGTTGTGGTTTGGTCCCTGATACCTCCACATTACCAACCCTTTTTCCATACAGACCTTCCCTGGCCTAGCCCATCCTGTCTACCCTTCACGACTGCCCAGTGGGCCACTGGAGCTGCAAAACTATGGGGCCCTGGGAAGGCTCTCTGAGAGCAGACATTTACACCTGATTGCTCCAGACTTCCTGACGGTAGCCCAAGGCCCCTGTGGGATGGCTGACCTTTTGGAGAGGTTCAGAGCAGTGGTGAGGATGCCTCCCGTGTTCCTTATTTAGGCTGCTTTTGTCAGCAGGAAGCGGAGATTAAACGAGCATCCCAAGTGAACCTGCTGCAGGGACACGCCGTGACAGCAGGGATTTTCATCATTTAGCGTGAGCCCCCTGTTGTGTGCAGGGGCATGGGGCCTGTCTGTTACTGCAGTGAGTGACTGGCTGACAGGGTAGCTGGAACACAGTGCTTCTGATCTGAGAGGGAGAGGCAGCTGACATTCTGACCTTGCTCACAATTAAAATGTTCTCAGGAACTTAAATTGTTTCTGTGTTCAGACTTCGGTTATTTAGAAGGGACATATTTTTATGGCAGATATGTATTCTTTGAAACAAATTCAATTATTTCTGATACGCCGGAAATAAATAAATAAATAAGCACAAACACAAGCCAAAGAAAATAATGGCAGAGTAACCAAGCGTAGTCAAGCATTTAGCAGCCTCTATCTGTGTGACACATGTACCTGTCGTTCGCTGCTGAAATGCCCTCATCGCACTCCCTACACACAATTATAGTCATCTTAAATGCGTGAAAGGAGCTGTCAAAAATAATATTTTCTTTCGATGTTGCTGTAAAAACTTTTAAGCCACACTCGCTGAAGTAAAGGACAGAATAACAACCATGTCAGTTTAAGTATGGAATCAGCAATAGGGGGAACAGCGTCACTGGCCGCCCCATCACCGTTGTTATTGTTTCTGTTGCCGAGCTGAGGAGCGTCGCACAGCATCTAAAAATTGTTTAGCAGTACATATTGTGCTCTTCTATCACGCGTGCAATGATAAACGAGGGGAAAAACTGTGTTTGTTGTTTGCAGTAATTCTTTGTCGTTGTAATATCGTGACCAGACGTGGCTGTTTCACCATTAACGATTCCAGCTTTAAGACATCCAGAGAGAACTCTAGTCATTTATATCAAAATCATCATGCAATTATGTGCCTTGCTTGGTCTAAAAATCACCAGCCTTTTATATACTGAACAAAAATATAAACATAACATGTAAAGTGTTAGTTCCATGTTTCATGAGCTGAAATAAAAGATCCCAGAAATTCTCCATACGTACAAAGAGCTTATTTCTCTCAAATGTTGTGCACAAATGTGTTTACATCCCTGTTAGTGGGCCACCTGACAGGTGTGGCATATCAAGAAGCTGATTAAACAGCGTGATCAATACACAGGTGCACCTTTTGCTGGGGACAATAAAAGGCCCCTCTAAAATGTTTTATTTTGTCACACAACACAATGCCACAGATGTCTCAAGTTTTGAGGGAGCGTGCTGACTGCAGAAATGTCCACCAGAGCTGTTGCCAGAGAATTTAATGTTAATTTCTCAACCATAATTCACCTCCAACGTCATTTTAGAGAATTTGGCAGTATGTCTAACTGTCCTCACAACGGCAGACCACGTGTATGATGTCGTGTGGGCGAACGGTTTGCTGATGTCAATGTTGTGAACAGAGTGGCCCATGGTGGTGGTATAGGCAGGCATAAGCTATGGACAACAAACACAATTGCATTTTATCTATTGCAATTTGAATGCACAGAGATACCGTGACAAGATCCTGAGGCCCATTGCCATTCAACTGCCGCCATCACCTCATGTTTCATCATGATAATGCATGACCCCATGTCACAAGTGTCACGCCCTGACCTTAGTTATCTATGTTTTCTGTATTATTTTGGTCAGGTCAGGGTGTGACGAGGGTGGGTATGTGTGTTGTTGTCTCGTCTAGAGTTTTTGTATATCTACGGGGTTTTGGTATGTCTAGGTAAATGTAGGTCTATGGTGGCCTGGATTGGTTCCCAATCAGAGGCAGCTGTTTATCGTTGTCTCTGATTGGGGATCCTATTTAGGTTCCCATTTTCCATTTTGGTTTTGTGGGTTATTGTCTATGTGTAGTTGCCTGTCAGTGCTTGTGGCTTATAGCGTCACGGTCGTTTTGTTAGGTTGTTTAGTGTTCTTCATGTAATAAAAGAAGTATGTATTCTTATCACGTTGCGCCTTGGTCTCCTCGTTATGACGAACATGACAGCAAGGATCTGTACACAATTCCTGGAAGTTGAAAATGTCCCAGTTCTTCATTGGCCTGCATACTCATCAGGCATGTCACCCATTAAGCATGTTTGGCATGCTCTCGATCGATGTGTATGACAGTGTGTTCCAGTTCCCACCAATATCCAGCAACTTCGCACAGCCATTGAAAAGGAGTGGGGCAGCATCCCATAGGCCAGAATCAACAGCCTAATGAACTCTATGTGAAGAAAATGTGTTGTGCTGCATGAGGCAAATGGTGGTCACACCAGATACTGACTGGTTTTCTGATCCACTACCCCTACCTTTTTTAAGGTATCTTTGACCAACAGATGCATATCTGTATTCCCAGTCATGTAAAATCCATAGATTAGGGCCTAATGAATTGATTTCAGTTGGTTGATTTCCTTATATGAACTGTAACTCAGTAAAATCTTTGAAATTGTTGCATTTATATTTTTGTTCAGTATATGTTTTTTGTTTGATTGCAACCAGCACTGGCAGCAACGATCTACATGCTCTGCCTCACTCTGTTTATAATTATTCTAAATAAGTACACAGGGAGTAGGAACTGTTTTTATTTTGGTCCAAGCATCCACAAATAGAAAATGAATAATAACCAGATTTCGTTTTTTGGCTCAAGGTTGGATTTGATTAAACATTCGTGTTAGTTGTTAGTATACGCATTATGACTCAACCGGCTGATAACTGTGGAAGAGTCTTAAAATAAATCAGAGAATGGATGATTAATGCTATAGTTTTCAGCCATTGTTTTAAAAAAACTTTTTTTTTTTACCTTTATTTTACTAGGAAATTCAGTTAAGAACAAATTCTTATTTTCAATGACGGCCTAGGAACAGTGGGTTAACTGCCTGTTCAAGGGCAGAACGACAGATTTTGTACCTTGTCAGCTCGGGGATTTGAACTTGCAACCTTTCGGTTACTAGTCCAATGCTCCAACCACTAGGCTACACTGCCTGTTTTATTGCAGGATGCAGGATGCTTCAAAATGTTCTGTTCCATATCAACATGTCAAGGCAACTTGCAATGTGCTTCCTACATGCTTCATATATAATGTATATATGTTTTTGTCTAACTTTCCCAGTATCTTTGCCTGCACATCTTTGTAGTATAAGTGCTATTTTAAGGCTGGCAGTGAGGCCTCCATAGGGACATAGCTAAGTGACAGGGCTAGCCTGTTGACATTCCATTAAACAAGGAGCTTTACAGAAACTGACACAAAAAATCCCATTAATTATTATAATTAATATATGGTCAAACAAAAATTAAGGTATCCAGAAATCATTATTAGCTATAATAGTAATTTGTTCTCTAATTGGGATTGATTGCCACCTGTGTTGTAAGAGGCACTTCACAAATTGTTCATTTAATTTGCACATTGTTACAGAAATCTCTCTCTCTCTCTCTCTCTCTCTCTCTCTCTGATCACCCCCGCTCTCTCTCTCTCTCTCTCTCTCTCTCTCTCTCTCTCTCTCTCTCTCTCTCTCTCTCTCTCTCTCTCTCTCTCTCTCTCTCTCTCTCTCTCTCTCTCTCTCTCTCTCACTCTCTCTCTCTCTCTCTCTCTCTCTCTCTCTCTCTCTCTCTCTCTCTCTCTCTCACACTCTCACACTCTCACTCTCTCTCTCTCTCTCTCTCTCTCTCTCACTCTCACACTCTCTCTCTCTCTCTCTCACACACTCTCACACTCTCACACTCTCACACTTTGCCAGTAGGATTGTAACACTGGTTGCTTCAGCTTTAGGATTAGCGTGGTTTGATTTTACGGCTACATTGGAAATAAAGATGTTGCGACAGGTTTTATCAGACTCATTCATTCGTGAGTTGTAAAGATGGACATGGATGTTTACTATGTGGGTGTCTCTGTAGATATACTGTACATGACTTCACGAGTCACAATCATCATATTGCTACAGTATAACATCACACCGTTGTTTTGTTATTGCTATAGGGGTGTAACATATAAGCCGGACACTTGGAAATACATAGTGGCATCTCTTTCTGCAACACCCATTACAACTATTGTATATAACTTACCGACACTCACTGTATCAACAAGCTATAACAAGGTGAACCAGATAACCACTCTGTGTAATAATGCTAAATGTAAGATTTTCTATGTAGATATAGCACACATAGTGATTTTCATTTTGGTCTTTTCCACTAAGTACAGTGCATTCGGAAAGTATTCAGAACCCTTGATATTTTCCACATTTTGTTACCTTACAGCCTCATTCTAAAATGGATAAAATTGTTTTTAAACAAAAAACTGAAATATTACATTTACATAAGTATTCAGACCCTTTACTCAGTACTTTGTTGAAGCACCTTTGGCAGCAATTACAGCCTTGAGTCTTCTTAGGTATGACACTACAAGCTTTGCACACCTGTATTTGGGGAGTTTCTCCCATTCTTCTCTGCAGATCCTCTCAAGCTCTGTCAGGTTGGATGGGGAGGGTCGCTGCACAGCTATTTTCAGGTCTCTCCAGAGATGTTCGATCGGGTTCAAGTCCGGACTCAGGCTGCCCCACTCAAGGACATTCAGACACTTGTCCCAAAGACACTCCTGTGTTGTCTTGGATGTGTGCTTAGAGTCGTTGTCCTGTTGGAAGGTGAATCTTTGCCCCAGTCAGATGTCCTGAGCACTCTGGAGCAGGTTTTCATCAAGGATCTCTTACTTTGCTCTGTTCGTCTTTCCCTTGATCCTGACTAGTCTCCCAGTCCCTGCCTCTGAAACATCCCCACATCCCCGCTGAAACATTACCACAGCATGATGTTGCCATCACCGTAGGGATGGTGCCAGGTTTCCTCCAGATGTGACGCTTGGCATTCAGGCCAAATAGTTCAATATTGGTTTCATCAGACCAGAGAATCTTGTTTCTCATGGTCTGAGCGTTTTTAGGTACCTTTTGGCAAACACCAAGCGAGCTGTCATGTACCTTTTGCTGAGAAGTGGATTCCATCTGGCCACTCTACCATAAAGGCCTGATTGGTGGAGTACTGCAGAGATGGTTTTCCTTCTCCCATCTCCACAGAGGAACTTTGGAGCTCTGTCAGAGTGATCATCGGGTTCTTGGTCACCTCCCTGACCAAGGCCCTTCTCCCCCGATTGCTCAGTTAGGCCAGGCGTCCAGCTCTAGGAAGAGTCTTGGTGGTTCTAAACTTCTCCCATTTAAGAATGATGGAGGCCACTGTGTTCTTGAGGACCTTCAATGCTGCAGACATTTTTTGGTACCCTTCCCCAGATCTGTGCCTCGACACAATCCTGTCTCGGAGCTCTACGGATAATACCTTCGACCTCATGACTTGGTTTTAGCTCTGAAATACACTGTCAACTGTGGGACCTTATATAGACAGATGTGCGCCTTTCCAAATCATGTCCATTTCTAAAAACCTGTTTTCACCTTGTGATTATGGGGTATTGTGTGTAGATTGCTGAGTATTTTTATTTATTTAATCTGTTTTGGAATAAGGCTCTAACGTAACAAAATGTGGAAAAAGTCAAGGGGTCTGAATACTTTTAGAATTCACTGTAGATCAAGCTGTCCAGTGCACCAGATGTACACAGGAAATAAAACGCTAGAGACACACACACGGTACGTCTTCTTTGATCTCATAAACCTGACAGATGTGATTCATCCATTCCTGCTTAGAGCCGTGCATTACATTCCCCTCCCCTCCTAATGCAGTTTAGCCCAATTAACACAGTGGCTCTTTTACTAACTATGTGAGGGAAGATGTGGGTGTGTTAGAGCTGCAGTTGGCTGCAGCCAAGTGCTGAAGGAGATCCAACATTGAGACACCTCTGTGAATACCAATGGTACCCATTGCTAGGCAAGTGGTGATTGGGGAGTCATCTCTCTCTCTCTCTCTCTCTCTCTCTCTCTCTCTCTCTCTCTCTCTCTCTCTCTCTCTCTCTCTCTCTCTCTCTGCCACTGCTCCATCTTCATGCTATGTTTGTGAACCAGCAGCACTAAAGAGAAACAAAAAGAGCTGCAGAAGCACTAGATCTAGGATAGAGAAAGGTCATTGAGGTTGGTAAGAATAGGATTGTGGGTCTGACATAGTAAAACAAGTTCCGCCTATTTAGCCCTGCAGAAAAGCAAAAACTAGAACTGTCAGCCAGTGAGATTCCTCCTCTATCTCTTATTGAAACACTGATGGGTAATATAATGAAGTGATAGTGATCTCTTCTAGCTGTTGTCAGATGGTCCACTCTTCAATTGGAAACCTCTGCACTTAGATGCCCAGATTAGAATACAGTCCACTATCACTGTTATCACTGTCTGTTCTCTGTATTTCTATTCCTGTGGATCCCCACAGGATAGAGATGGAGTAGCTCATCTTACAGTCATACTATCACGACTCAGGATATGACCCAGATGCAGACACAGGAGGCAGATAGTTTGGTTCTCAGAATATCCATTATAAACAAAGGGGCAGGCAAAGGGCAGGTCGAGGGCAGGCAGAGGTTCGTAATCCAAGGCAGAGTCTATCAGGGACAGAATGGCTGGCAGGTTCAGGGTCAGGTCAGGCAGAAAGGTCGGAACCGGGAAGACTAGAAAATAAGAACTAGAGAACTGGAGAAACGAGAAACACGCTGGTTAAACCTCACAAAACAAGACGAACTAGCAACAGACAGACAGAAAACGCAGGTATAAATACCAAGGGAATAATGGGAAAATAGGAGACTCCTGGTGGGGGATGGTGACAAGTAGAAGACAGGTGAAACAAATCAGGGTGTGACACCTACAGTACCTGTGGATCAGGAGGAGGGGGGATAGATATGTAGGTGAAATGACAGCAGAATTATACGTATGACACCAAAGGTAAGGAAGGCTGATTAATGTTAGGTATAAATGTAGCCACAGGGTGAAAGTGTTGAAAGATGATCACACTGGTGTCTGTCTAATCAGTGCCGATGCCCTTGTTTCAAGTCAAAGTAGAGGGGACAGCTGTAGGGGGGGAGGCATCGACGTCCGTCAGATCACTGGGACTCTGACAGTCAGTGGGTGGGGAAAGTCATGCAGGCGATTTGCGTAACCAAGCAGCGGTGATATTGTTGTAACCGTGAAATGTTAATATTGCTGGGTTGCAGGGTTATGCTACCTGGTATCACATATTGTGACAAACATGTTTTGTTGTGTGTGACAAGCATATTTGTATGTGACATGCTAACACTTCAGCTAACCTACATGTGTTGCCATCAATGTGACGTCAATGTGGCGTTCTACCTGCTAAACCAGAAGGCAACCAAAATCACCTTTATTTGTCGTTATTTCAATTCACAACATAGAATGAATGTGCGCGTCAGCCATCAAGAATTGAACCTGCATTTTCGGAGCTTGGAAAGATGCCATTGGAACCGTGCAGTATAGCAGCTCTCATTGCTTTCAAGGGAATCATTCCCTCAATGTTTGACGGCTGATGGTATCTATATACAGTGGCTCTGGATGTTGAGCAGCAGGGCTGTTAGAAGTATTCTGATTTGGTTTAATCTCAGTTATATTGATATGGTAGATCGTCTGTAGGCAACACATCCATCACGTGGTCCTGTGTGGCTCAGTTGGTAGGGCATTGCGCTTATAACGCCAGGGTTATGCGTTTGATCCTCACAGATGGCCAAAATGAAGATGTATGCACTCACTACTCTCAGTTGCTCTGGATAAATGATGAAAATGTTTAGAATCTGTATCCATCATTTAACCACAATGGCAATTATTGCTTACAAGAGCAACTTAGATTCATTGTAATCATAAAACACTTATAGCCTACTGCAGTGTATAATTATTTAAGTCCAATATCATAATTTGTTATATGTCCTCTAAAACAAAGTTGAAAGCAAAATGCACACACAGGAGGAACACAAAATCAAAAACTAAACCATAAAAAAAGTCACTGAATATTACCAACAAATTGACTGTGTTATAAAAATGAATTTTCAGCCATTCTAAGCAAGTTATAGTTACAGTACCTTATACACTGTACTCCAAAATAACAATGAGAATAATGGACTGATGAGTTCATAAGATTCATATTTTTTTGTCATTGCTTATTTTGCAATTGTTGCTATTTGACCACACTAGTTTCTGTCTTCACATGTGAAGGCCTCCTGCTCTGCACTTTTTGCTGAGGCCTGGAACTTGGTGTGAAGGTCACTGTTTTGGCCACCAGGCAGGGCCTTCCATTTCTTAGAACAGAGAGCAGAGGAGCTGCAGTGGCAAGCTCTAATCCTCTTTAATTTGTTTTCAGATGGGGCTTTGGAAATACCAGCCTGCTCCCTAAGCAGAGATCACATAAGAACGTGGGCAGGGACAGCTGTCTCCTCTACTGGCGGTTTTTAATACAGGTCCGCTTGCCCCTGCCTTCCCCTTCTAATGAATAATTCCAGCCTGGGCTGAGTAGTTACTTTGTGTGTATTTTGCAACCAAGATGAATGCTATTCCCAACACTAAAAAGGCACGGCAGGATTGGTTGTAGTCTGCAGTGTAAGAGAAGTACAGATGGGGATGAGGGTGGGGTGGTGGGGGATGGTTGTGATCTATCAGTATGCATGTGGGCCTCTGCTCATATCAAAACAAACCCTGTAATTGGGTTTAGGTGTGCCCCTTTCTCCTTCATAGGAAGGCAGAGGTTGAGTTATGAAAAAGACTCTTTGCTCTCCCCACCAGAATGCTTATGTTCCTTGATAGAGGTGATTTGTATCAATGAGCAGAGCATTCTATCTGTGCTCCGCCATGCAATTCTTTTTCTGCGATGTGGATGAGAAGAAGGCATAATTATATTGAAGTGATGAAGCACATCTTGAAAGACAGAGGGGGTTTAAAAGCTTTTGAAACAAAGCAAGCAGGCAGCAGGTTGGCAGCACAGGCAGGAGGCTGGCAGTCTTTTAATCCTCGCCGCAGTGCTGATAAATCGGCACGCGTTTCATTTTTATCCCCCTCACCAGTTCGCCTGGCCCTTGAGTGATGAACAAACCCCCACTCGCCCCTCAGGCCCTTTGATGTAATATCCAACCCCGGATTACCCCCTCTGCCTTGCGACAGATTGGTGGATGGAAGTGGTGGGCTAGCAGGTGCATGGTCCTGTGGTCCACTCTCCTGTACAGACCCAGGCAGCCACTGGATCACTGGGGAGGGGGGCAGGCTCAAAACACAGCCAGAACGTTCCATCACTACCGGACACACCGAGGGCACTTCTCCCCTACCTAACCAAGCACAGCCAATAAGAGCTACCTGGGATCTCTCCCTCCCTTTTCTCCCTCGCTTTCAAACAATCAGAGACAGATTGCCTCAAGTGTTGCATCTGAACTCTGCTTGACCTGTTCATAGTGGGCACAAAAGGAGAGGTTAGTCAAAGCTTTTGTTGTACTGAATGGCCATAAAGACTGTAGTCCAGAGGTCTAATAATAACAGCTCCCATTGTGGTTTGACGATTTAGCTGATTATTTTAATCAGGTGTGTAAAGCCTGGGCTGGAATAAAAGCCTTTTCACCCCGTGGCTCTATAGAACACGAATTGTCCACCTCTGTATGAGATTGAAACTGAGACTGAAACAGTAGTGTTGCTCTTTCACCAGACCAAAAGCCAGACCTTTTCAGTCTTTGCAGTCCTTCCTTATCGTTCCACCGTGTTGTTTTTTGTAGTGATCATAGCTGCACAGTTGAATTAGTGATCGTGCCAACTGTTTGATGTCCCTCTATGCAGTACCAACCAGACCCTCATAGAGAATTTCTGCATTTCACTATGATTTGTTTTGTTGGTTTTGCCTGTGAAATAGTCTGCATCCTCGCGCTCTCATTTTGTAAATTGATCCCAGCGCCCCCTAAGCCGTATCATGATTGTGTAGGCGTAGATTGGAGATTATGCGCTCCAGTTCTTCATTACGTCAGGCACAATGTGTCTTTTCTGTCCCCAAATGAAGATGCTGAGAGAGTGGATTAAGATTTTTTTCCAGCGGTGTCTTGTAGCGTTGCTTTAATATGAGGGGAAGTACACATGCAGGGCCGTAAGCAAAGAGACAAGGATACAGCTCCAGGGAAGCTTGTTTTGGAGGCCAAGCGAGTTAATAGAAATGCATTATACAGCACAAGGGAGATGAGCACTAACAACACTGCAAACCCGGCAGGGCTCACTCAGGCACAGGCGGGTTGATCTCTTAATTGAGGCCAGTCCCACAACATTGGTGTTTCTATTCTTTTGACAAATCAAGACAAACTGGAAATACATTGTTTTCACCCTCAGTAGTGATGTGGTTTTTAACACTAGATAAGTCGGTCCTCGGGGGACCCTCTTTTGAGCCAATGAGCAGTCATTATGACTCAAACGTTCTAACAGTTTAATAAATATGTGTAATATATGCTATCGGAAACATAATCCTTTGATTCTTTTTATGGTCTTGGGTAACATCAGAATACAAAAAATATATATTTCAAAGAACACAATAGCCTTTTCATTAGTTTCTGTTACTGTAAGCTAGTTGTTGCCATGTGATCACATACAGTACAGTATGTAGGGCATGGAAGTGGTTATTCTTGGAAAAAGTTATATTTTGAAACCTCAGAATCTGTTCTTTTTGATACTGTATAGAAATCAAAATGTCTTACCTGCATGTGACTCTGTAGGACGATTTGAAAAAGTAAATTATTTTCGCTCTGGATAAAAAAAACATTTCTTAAAACGGTTTCTAACACAAATTCAGTTTGTGATATAGAAATTCTTACAACGTGTGTGTTAAATAGACTTATTTAGGTAAAGTCAAGGATGGAGGGAGGCATGACTTTAAAAATGGCAGAGATATTTGACTTTAGAATTTAAGTCAAAACGACTCACTCGGCATTTCTCGTGTTAAAGACTACTGCCTGCAGTCATTGGTTGTGACAAATGTGGCCCTTTATTTAGAGTGTGGAATAAAAGGGAAGGAAGTGAGAAGAGCACAGATCGGGGAGATTGCGAATGAACAGTGAAACAGGGTTCACTCCCCTCCATGAAATGGCCTCCTTGTAACAGCAGCAATTCCACTTTGATTGATGGACTCTGCAGTTTATGTTCCTGTATGCGGCATGCGTTCCTCAAATCTTCCCGTTTGACATTCAGAATGGCCATTTGTCTACAATGCCCCCATCTCCTCCCTCGTTTCCTGCCATTGCTCATGACCTGTAGTGATGCCGGAGTCTCCAGATTGAATGCACAAACTGTGATTGATCTCTCAGTGAGTCTCTGGGATACCGTGACAACATGCTCCTTGGATAACCATGACCTGGCTTGTAGATAGGTAGGAAGACTAGATTTATCTGGAAGTGAAGTCCTGTTTACTTTATTAAAAACAGATTGGAATGTCTATTGGCAAGACTGTGGCATTTCATTTTCCCAGGCTCCATCTTGGTTTTAGTTTGATGTGGATTTATTTTCCTAGGGTTGTTTGTAAACTAATGAAATAGTAAAAATGCTAAACACAAGTGTTAGGTGAGAGGACCACATGGTGCTGTGGTATGCTGTCATTGTGGTAAGGAAATCCTTGTGACCACTATGCCTGAGAAAAAGGTTTTGATTGAATGTAGTGTAGTGTCGTGTCTTTGGCTATGCCGGATTAAGTGATATGACATGCTATTCTATAAAATAATTTCTCCGTCATTAATATTACCTGATTGAGCTAATCATGTAAATGTAATTAACTAGAGAGTCGGGCACCACGAAATAATATTTATAGAGCTGTTATCTTCCGAATAAACTCTTAAAGACCTAGTAATATTTTACATCAATAGCAGTCAATATTAATCGTCATCTTAATTCAGTCTCATCTGAAAGTTGTAAATTCTTAGTTTTCTGCACCCTGGCTATCAAGTTGAATCAGCAATACAAAATTGGGTTTAATTATTTATTTACTAAATACCTAACTAATCACACAGAATTACACATACACATATTTAAATCATAACTTGATTACACATTACATCATAAAGGAAAACGTCCCTAGGCGGAACAGATATGACGGCTTGTTACACAAAAGAAAAGGGTCTGGGTTTGAGTGAAAGAGCGGGAAGACTGAGGAACAAAGGGAAGAAGCTGTGCTATTGTAAATACAGTATCTTATGCATTCTAAATTACCGCCCATTTGGAAAAGGAAAGTGCAATAAATATTTACAAAGGGAAGAAGCTGTGCTATTGTAAATACAGTATCTTATGCATTCTAAATTATGTAAATATATCACTAGCCACATTTGGAAAAGGAAAGTGCAATAAATATTTAACTATGCCACTGAGCTGCGCTACTGTATCTTGCCTATGGTTGGTGGTAGATGGAAGATTACTTGCTCGTTTTACTGCATTGTCGGAACTAGAAGCCAAGCATTTCGAGTCATCTTTGAAGAATTTGTCTGATTTGGTTTGTCAATTTGAAGAATGTCTCTGGTTGTCAATTGGATACGTTATAGTAACGTCGTTGGGTGATAGACGGGATACTCTGTCTGTTCCTTCCTAATCCTCGTTGCATCTGCTGTTGCTAACTCAACGGCTAGGAAGTATCACTTCTGTAGTGAATAAGAGTTGAAAGTTCATAGCATTCGCAACCAAAGCTCATGCTGATGTTGGCTTCGTTCTGTAGTCATTATCTGAACCATTCTGACATAGGACCGTCGTCCTACATCCTCGGAACAGGCGGTTATATTGTCGTCAAGGGCTTATATAGGAAGGGAGAGGAGGGCGTGTTTGAAAAGTTTTATAGCCCATGTCCCTTCACAGAGGCGGGCCACTGATTGAGCAGCCCTATCTTATGAAAAAATCTCTCATTTTAGAAGCTAAAACAACATTTCATCCCATCACAAATAATTTCATATTCAAACATTTAAATTGAACAACAATTCTATGTGAATCCGATAACTCTGATGTGTAGACTTTCCACTGTAGAGTTTATGTCATCTTATCATTGATGAGAATGTCTCAGATGACAACCGAACTGACATCATATTCATTAAGTACCACCGCATATCTTCAATTGTTCGGATTACCAGAATATAGTTAATTTCCCCCCACCTACTGATGTTCCCAGACTGTCTATGTCATCCTCTATGTTAACCAAGGGTTTTGCAAATCTAACCTCAGTAGGGTAGAGAGAGGAAAACGGGGGGAAGAGGTATTTATGACTGTCTTAAACCTAGCCCCAGGCCAACGTCATGACAGTAGTATACCCATCTTCATCTCTAACATGCTTAATAAAAATGTAATTATGGGACATTGTGATAGGTTTCTTTATTTCTTAGACGACGCCATTGCCATTGTTATTCATACAATATTTATGTTCTGTTTCTGCAGCAGATACAGTGATCAAAATAGTCATTTTGTTTTCAAGTCAAGAATGCAGCCTTTTTGCTCCCCTACCTTTATGAGTTTTGACTGTTTCATCCACTGAGCCAAAATTGCTTGGAAAAACCTTCTGCAAATCAATCTCGGTTTGCCTCATACTGTCTGTCTTTGATTTCCCTGGACTCAATTTTTGTTAATGCAGTCTGTTTCCTTATTTCTTGTACTAAAGGTCCATAAATAGAAATAAACACATTGCAAAAAAGTCTTCCATGCCACCCTACAGAGGACCTCAACTTTCAACTTGCCTTAACAGATTATATCATCCATCACAGTTGTGCGTGTCGTTGTGATACAATCTCCAGAAAAAGGCACACAGGCTTAGGGCCCTTTAGTTTTGCACATGTTTTGGCTACTCTTTTACTCCTCGAATCAGACACAGTCTAAGAGTGATTTGCCCCTTTTGGGAGAAAACATGACTCTCACAGACCATGGGGAACTCTAGCCCGCCGTTAGGGCTGGGAATTGCCAGGGACCTCACGATACAATATTATACTTAGGTATATACCTATATTATACACCGTACTTAGGTGCCAATACGATATGTATTGTGATTCTCATGATTCTACGTGTTGTGATTAAATACTGTGATTTTATTGTGATTTGATGTTCCAAACATATTGCTCACCATATGTCTGCTGCAGAGGGACAAGAGAGAGCAATGAGAAGATGAGTTTTGATCAGTAATGGAAATAAAAGTGCTGAAAATAAATTGGCTCTCTATTAAAAAGATGTAGAACAGGCTATGAAGGAAAAAGGAAAAATGAGCTTTGGTGCAGGTACAAGTACAGCCAACTAGCTCAAAATTAATGTTGCGATATTATCAAAACAATACGTTACGCTATATCGTCAAAGATAATATCCTGATATGTTAACTGTACCTATTTTTTCCCCCATCACTATACGCCATACTAGTGGTCATCCACGACCATGCTCTTGGGAGACAGGCCTTTGTGAAAATAGAGGAAGAGAGGGAGGAAAAACAGAAGAGAGAGAGAGAGCTGTTGGTTCATTGCACTGTGCCTGGCCTGCTGTGCCATTGGAGGATATGACAGTGCATCCAGGCACTCATGGCTGGGCGGGCTGGCGGGCTGTTTCCTTACTGCCCCAGACTCCTTGTGATGGAGAGATAATTCCACTCACCCAGTTGCGTTCAGAATGAGGGCCTGGTGATAGGAGTTCTTCCTGATTGCTATCCTATGAGGCAGCATGGGCCTGTGGGAGTGGGCTGGATTACAGCCGAAGGCGCTGACACTCTCCAAGCTGAAGCGTGTCATTAAACAGTAAATCACTCTGATTGAAAAACGCATCAGCTCCCAGCATCCTGTTTACAAAGCAAGACCTGATCCACAGACCCAGACTGTGTTCTTCAGCAGCATAAATCAAGGGCCAGTCATACTCTAGGTTCTCCCACTCAAAGCACTCCTCAACCATGCCCTTTGGCCATTGATTCAGTGACAAATCATCACATATTGAACCTTATTATTTTGGGGATAAAAATGTACTTTCATCACTCAAGATATAATTAATGGACTCATCATGATTCTCTTGGTGTTTGTAAGTTGTGAGGGCCAAAAAAGGGTTTCAAAAGTGTTATTCAGCTGTCCCCATAGGAGAACCCTTTTTGGTTCCAGGTAAAACCTTTTTTGGTTCCAGGTAGAACCCAAAAGACTGGCTATCACAGTCTGGTTCTACTTAGAACCAAAAACATTCTACCTGGAACCAACAAGGGTTCTTCAAAAGGTTCTCCTTGTGGACAGACAAAGAACAATTTTAGGTTCTAGATAGCACATTTTTTCTAGGAGTGTAGCATCATGGTTTTTGATTGTGAGTTCAGTTATATTTTGCTGTCAAGAATTCCATTTAGGTTGTTATTGCCACAGGAAAGCAAAAATATGGAATCTACATTTAGGCTTTGTAGACAGTAACCAGATTTCCATCCAACCATTTCATGCGGATGAATTCCCTAATGCATGAAAAAAGTCAAACGGGCTGATGGAAATGCAGGATTTTAAAATAAATGTCGACAGTGTCTTTAGTGTCTGAATATTAATTATGCCAGAAATGGCAGTGGAAACGCCTATATGCACAAATATTGATATAATAACCATCATATCGAATTAAACTTGTGTCCTCCCACTACAACTTTGGAAAGCATGCAGTTTCTTAGGCTACAGATGAAATAAGTTATGGTACACTTCACAAGGTGGTGAAAGTGCATGGTGATGAGCTTGATGCGCCTTTCCAATAAATGCAGCCCAAACAAATGTAACCATATCACACCTATTTTAGCTTCTCTATACTGGATACGAGTCATTTTTATAATAGATTGTAAAATGTTATTTATCATGCTTGGTTCAGTGGCTCCTCTTAAAATCGCGGATGAAGACACACTACTATGAAGATGCCCTTAATGTATGATTTTAATTAGCTGTCTTTTTTCTTAATTCTTCCTTGTCTTTGTTTCTTTGTTAGTACTTTAATGTCATTATTTTATGATGTGAAGCACTTTGTTACTTGTGCCGAAAAGTGTTATACAAATAAAATGATTATTATTAGATGGAAACCTAGCTATAGAAGCTTTTAATGTTGCAACAACTGCTTTGTGTTCCTTAAAACAGTTTTATCCACATAACCGTTACAATAATGTTACAAATGACAACCACTCAGCTCCGGTAACAACAAAACACTTTCTATAATGCCATAGATTATGACTGGTGGACGGGTGGATTGTGTGTTTTTGACGGTTGAAATTTCCATCTTCTGATTTAAAAAAAAAAAGAATCCTTCCTGAATTGGAGTTGACTTTCGTTGACCGATGTGCAGATAGAGCTGAGAGACAAGAGGCAATCAACACATGTTCCCAGCATTGCCTTAGCCACCTCTCTACTCACGAGCTTTAATTGCCACCAATGAGTGTCTCATATTACACATTATCTGAGCATAGATAGTCTACAACCAAATTTTATATTTATAGATTTACATATTAAGTTTTTATATTCAGACTCAAGGCCTTGGCTATATAATGAAATACTGTACCTTTTAATTTAACATATGGACCAGGATTACTATTTCGGCTAATTATATGTATGCCTCTCACTATAAGTGAAAAGGTAGGAGTGAACAAAAAAGTAAAATACTTGCTGCTTAGTCATTTGTTCATTGAAGTGGTGAAAACATACAGGGCCCTCTGGGTGCTCTTAACAACAACCTTTGCCAGTTTCTATGCACTGTTAATAGAGTATTATATTATATTATATTATATTATATAGTGCTCCTTACCCATCCCTACTCCCTGTTTATGTGGGTAGGCCAATGTTATACTGTAGTTTAATAGAATACAATTTAGGTGTCGGCTAAACCTCGACTGTAACAATAAATGAAACATGGACCAAATGCATTTCGCTGGTGTCCTGCTTCTATGGTATCACCAGTCGTTGTTCTCAACAAGCTTCATCTTCATAAAACACTATGAACACCCATTCTCTGTTGACGTAGTGAGGGGGATGATATTGCTTAAACGTGTCCCAGACACTACAAATCAGCTCTGTTTGTTTACGCAGATTTAGACACAGAGAGGAGGAGAGCCGGTGGAACACAATCTCGCCTATTCATTTTTCTCATACAGTCAGTTGCACTGACATCTAAGCAAAGGTTGACCATAGCCATAAATCACACAGCACAATAGCAGGACATTTTGGGCCGGCCCATCATTGGGAACGGTTTTGTTTTCTCATTGCAGTTTGGCAAATTGCTGTTATTAAAATGGAAGAATGCATAGTTTGCAGCCCTCATTAGATGTTGTTCTAACAGTGCCTGATGGATTAAGACAAGCCGGAGGCCTCGTCTGCCTCTACAACCAGTTAATATGAGCCAATTAAAGCCATGCACTCTGCAGCCTCTCCACAGTGTTTTATGTGGCCCAACAATTATAACTCAGTCTGCCGATTCATTGCACAAAGCTTTTGATGTTAAGGAGGTGTACACTCACTAACACTACTTTACACTTACTGCAGTTTATTTTTAGCATTTTAGTAAGGGAACTGTGCCGATGGCAGTCGTTCATATCAACCCAGCACCACAGAGGTTCCATGTTAGTAATATCTACCCCAGTTGTTCATGTCGATCTTGAGCCACTGCATTTTAGCCCCTGCCTGAGGAGCCATTATGATATATTTTCTCTGCTCAGCTGTGTGACATAATCTTATGATAATATCAGTCCAACTGAACTACTGATTCATGTGGTAGAAAGGTAGGGGCAATTGGTGGTGAGCAAGTGTCTAGATGCATCTGCTCAGCTTCCTCAGAATATAGGGCTTATGGCACAGGAAGGATCAATATTGTGCAGTGTAAGCATTAAAACAGAATGTAAGCCTCCCTGAGGTGTTCCTACACAGACAGACAGACCTTGTCAGAGCTTACTGGAGATATCCAGCACATGACAAGAAAGACAGATTTCTTCACTGAAACCTGATATTATAAAGTGTTTTTGAAAGTAGAGCTCATATCGGATAGTACCTTCCAAAACAAATGTACACTACCCTTCAAAAGCCTTCACTTTGAACTGTCCTTGTTTTTGAAAGAAAAGCACATTTTATGTCCATTAACATTGATCAGAAATATAGTGTAGACATTGTTAATGTTGTAAATTACTATTGTAGCTGGAAACGGCAGATTGTTTATGGAATATCTACATAGGCGTACAGAGGCTCATTATCAGCAACCATCACTCCTGTGTTCCAATGGCACGTTGACACGCACTGGCCATAGAGGCTTTTTATTCTCTATTTTGGTTAGGCCAGGGTGTGACTAGGGTGGGCGTTCTATGTACTTTTTTCTATATTTTTGTATTTCTTTGTTTTTCTCCGGGTATGGTTCTCAATCAGGGACAGCTGTCTGTCATTGTCTCTGATTGAGAACCATACTAAGGTAGCTCTTGCCCACATGGGTTTTATGGGTAGTTATTTTCTGTTTAGTGTTTTTGTTGCACCTTGCAGAACTGTTCGTTTGTTAGTTTGTTGTTTTTGTTTTGAGTATTCATCTTTATTAAAATCATTATGAATATGTACCACGCTGCACTAGAAGGCCAGCATCCCGGAGTCGCCTCTTCACTGTTGACGTTGAGAGTGGTGTTTTGCGGGTACTATTTAATGAAGCTGCCAGTTGAGGACTTGTGAGGCATCTGTTTCTCAAACTAGACACTAATGTACTTGTCCTCTTGCTCATTTGTGCACCGGGGCCTCCCACTCCTCTTTCTATTCTGGTTAGAGCCAGTTTGCGCTGTTCTATGAAGGGAGTAGTACACAGATTTGTACGAGATCTTCAGTTTCTTCACAATTTCTCGCATGGAATAGCCTTCATTTCTCAGAACAAGAATAGACTGGCGATTTTCAGAAGAAAGTCTTTGTTTCTGTCCCATTTGAGCCTGTAATCGAACCCACAAATGCTGATGGTCCAGATACTCAACTTGTCTGAAGAAGGCCAGTTTTTTCTTCTTTAATCAGCACAACAGTTTTCAGTTGTGCTAACATAATTGCAAAAGGGTTTTCTAATGATCAATTCGCCTTTTAAAATGATACACTTGGATTAGCTAACACAACGTGCCATTGGAACACAGGAGTAATGGTTGCTGATAATGGGCCTCTGTACGCCTATGTAGATATTCCATTTAAAAAATCAGCCGTTTCCAGGTACAATAGTAATTTAAAACATCAACAATGTCTACACTGTATTTCTGATCAATTGTATGTCATTTTAATGGACATAAAATGTGCTTTTCTTTCAAAAACAAGGACATTTCTAAGTGACCCCAAACTTTTCAACGGTAGTGTAGTTGTCGCCAAAGGGAATAGATTTGCCAAGCTTCAGCCTGGTGAATGTCCAAATCCAGCAGCTGCCGCTCTTCAACCAGTACAGCAGACTAAATATGATGCGTATAAGGAAAGCAGAGACTTGAGGGCCCATTGTTGTCCTTGCCATTTGGCAGATACAGTTGTTAAGGGACTCACCAAGTCCTATCCTGTCTGTTACTGTTGTGAGTGGTCGCTCACAACTAGTGACACAAAAAAGACAACCCTGCTGCATTGTGCAGGGTTCCAAACCTACAAACCGATCACTTACTGCCTAGATTCAATGCTGTCCTCAAAATATAGGGAATAATAATTCAGATACTAATAATATGATCATATTATGCGTCAGCAAAGGCTCAGTTGCCCTGGAGACTAATGAAAGGACCCCTTGAGAAATCCTCCATTGTGATCTCTCTCTCTCTCCGTCTCTTTCTCTGTCTCTCTCACTTACTCACTCATTCAATCATTCACTCACTCCCTCTCTCACACTCACTCCTCTCTATCTCTCTCTAAATACTTAGTCTGATCATTCAATCACTGCACCATTTCATTGCTTAGCCCACTGTCTTTCTTCAGCTGAGTGGGTCTGAATGATATGACGCTTTATAGACTTAGTCATATCCATGCATGGCTTGTGGGTGTGGGGAACTGGTGAATCAATGAATCACTGAATAATTTCAGACTGAAATGGAGCAATCATTTTGATGTGGAATCTACAATTAAAATGATTGTGTTTGTTTATACTGTCATTATCTTTAACAGTAGTTAGGGACTATTGAGTAGTGTGGACATTGAAAAAGAGCGACTTTCCGTTTTGGCTGACCTTGCAGAGTTAGACACATAGACACTGTATTACCATACACACACACAATAGACACAGAATGGATGTGAGAAGGATTTGGTTATTTGCCTTACAGGAAAATAGGAGCAATGAATATACATATTATGCAATAGATATAACAGGATAATCAAATGGATGCAGAATACAACAGAATGGAATGGTACTAACAGTAGCACGTGTGGATTAATAATAACAGTCATATGAAAGGACTGTATAATATAACTAAATATGAAAACAACTATAAGTAACTGCAACCAACAGTAACGTAAAGTTACAATAACAATATTAACTCACTTAACTGCACTCCATCCCACAAGTCCACTCAGAGGATAACTGAGGAGACTGTGGCCTGCACAGTGAGAAGAGCTGTCAGGTGTCCTGCCCCCTGACAACTTGCCCCTTAGCAACCAATCAGGTCCCAGGTCACACAGATCAGAGAGAGTTTGAGAGGCAGGTTTATGGTACCTCTAGACTCTCAGTCACAGCTCCTGGGGGATGGGGAGTGGAGTGTGCAGCTTGAAAGGGTTGTGAGGTGCTGATAAGAGTCGACGGCAGGGAATTGATGAATCACTCAACTTCAGCATCTATATCAACAACCTACAAAGCTAAATCTAATCCAGACTGGGCTTTCTGTAATGCAACAGATCCTGCTTCACCCATCCCTCCAAAATCTCCCTGGTCAAGTCCTCCCTCTGTTTGGTGACACTCTACCACCACGCAACCAAAACTCTGCTCTCAAAACTGGACAATCTATACCACTCAGCCATCAGATTCGACACTGGAGCCCTCTACCTCACCCACCACTGATCCCTCTACAAGCAGTTTGGTCTACTATCCCTCACAAGCAGACGACACATTCACTGGTTCACCCTCATTTACAAAATCCTTACTGGCAAAGCCACACTTTAACCTCTCTAAACTCCTCTCCATCTCCCATTCCTCCTACCTACAGCCTATGCTCTACTATCTACATCTCCCTGTATATCCCCACATTCCACTCCAACTCTGTCTCTACAACATTTCAACATTCTGCTGCTACTGACTGGCAGTGTTGGGATTAGTTACTTGAAAAAGTAATTCATTACATATTACTTGTTACAGTTAACAAAAGTAACATGTTATTTCACAATATTACTTTGTGTGGAAAGTAATGCGTTATATTACTAGTTATATTACTTTGCATTACTTTCATGAAAAACATCTGCCTGCCACAACAGTCATTATGGAATGATCAACAAAGAAGCTGATTGGCTGACACTGCTATTCCAAAATGGCTTCGGTGGCTACTCCTAGCTAGCATGAGGATGAAAGTGGCAGGTTTCCATGAAAGGTAGCAGTATTTCCAGGTCTTTCAATAGATTTTTAAGTATATTTAAATCAAAACTGTGACTTGGCCACTCTTTGGTAAGCAACTCCAGTGTAGATTTGGCCAAATGTTTTAGGTTATTGTCCTGCTGAAATATTAATTCATCTCTGAGTATCTGGTGGAAAGCAGACTGAACCAGGTATTCCTCTAGGATTTTGCCTGTTTTATTATTTTATTTATTTATTTAACCTTTATTTAACTTGTTAAGTCAGTTAGAACCAATTCTCATTTACAATGGGCCAATTGTGCGCTGCCCTATGGGACTCCCAATAACGTCTGTTTGTGATACAGCCTGGAATCTAACCAGGGTCTGTAGTGACGCATTGAGATGCAGTGCCTTAGATTGCGGCGCCACTCGGTCTGTGCTTAGTTTCATTCCATTTATTTTTTATACTGAAACACTCCCCAGATCCTTAACGATTACAAGCATACCCATAACATGATGCAGCCACCACTATGCTTGAAAATATGGAGAGTTGTACTTGTCCCAAAAATACCACTTTTTTATTCAGTACAAAATGTTAATTGCTTTGCCACATTTTTGCTGCATTACTTTAGTGCCTTGTTGCAAACACTATGCATGTTTTGGAATAGTTTTATTCTGTATAGGCTTCCTTCTTTTCACTCTGTCAACTAGGTTAGTATTGTGGAGTAACTACAATTTTGTTGATCCATCCTCAGTTTTCTCCTATCACAGCCATTAGACCCTGTAACTTTTTAAAAGTCACCATTGGCCTCATGGTGACATCCCTGAGCGGTTTCCTTCCTCTCCGTCAACTGAGTTAGGAAGGACGCCTGTATCATTATGGTGTCTGTGTGTATTGATACACCATCCAAAGTATAATTAATAACTTAACTATGCTCAAAGGGATATTCAATGTCTGCTTTTTTACCCATCTACCAATAGGTGCCCTTCTTTGCAAGACATTGGAAAACCTCCCTGGTCTTTGTGGTTGAATCTGTGCTTGAAATTCACTGCCTGACCGAGGGACTTTACAGATTATATGTGTGGGGTACAGAGATGAGGGAGTCATTAAAAAAATCATGTTAAATATTATTATTGCACAATAGTTAGTCCATTCAACTTATTATGTGACTTATTAAGCACATTTACATTTTTGTAAATTAATTTGTAAACATTTCACAAAACATAATTCCACTTTGACATTATGGACCAAAATGCAGCGTGGTGGTTATTCATGTTTTTAATAAAGACAACTATACATGAAATAACTAACAAAACAAGAAATGTGAAAACTCAAAACAGTCCTATCTGGTGCAAACACAGAGACAGGAACAATCACCCACAAACACACAGTGAAACCCAGGCTACCTAAATATGGTTCCCAATCAGAGACAATGACTAACACCTGCCTCTGATTGAGAACCATATCAGGCCAGACATAGAAATAGACAAACAAGACATCCAACATAGAATGCCCACTCAGATCACACCCTGACCAACCAAAACATAGAAACATACAAAGCAAACTATGGTCAGGGTGTGACAGTACCCCCCCCCAAGGTGCGGACTCCGGCCGCAAAACCTGAACCTATAGGGGAGGGTCTGGGTGGGCATCTGTCCGTGGTGGCGGCTCTGGTGCTGGACGTGGCCCCCACTTCACCATAGTCTTAGTCCCCCACCTTGTCCGCTTCCGTGGCCTCCTAGCCACGGCGACCCTACTTAATGACCCCACTGGACAGAGGGGCAGCTCGGGACAGAGGGGCGGAAGCTCGGGACAGAGGGGCAGGGGCTCTGGCGCCTCTGGGCTGAGGGGCTCTGGCGCCTCTGGGCTGAGGGGCTCTGGAGCCTCTGGGCTGAGGGGCTCTGGAGCCTCTGGGCTGAGGGGCTCTGGAGCCTCTGGGCTGAGGGGCTCTGGAGCCTCTGGGCTGACTGGCGGCACTGGCGGCCCCTGGCTGACTGGCGGCACCTGGCAGACTGGCGGCACTGGCGGCCCCTGGCAAACTGGCGGCACTGGCGGCCCCTGGCAGACTGGCGGCACTGGCGGCGCTGGGCAGACTGGCGGCACTGGCGGCGCTGGGCAGACTGGCGGCACTGGGCAGACTGGCGGCACTGGCGGCGCTGGGCAGACTGGCGGCACAGGCGGCGCTGGGCAGACGGGTGGCTCAGGCGGCGCTGGGCAGACGGGTGGCTCAGGCGGCGCTGGGCAGACGGGTGGCTCAGGCGGCGCTGGGCAGACGGGTGGCTCAGGCGGCGCTGGGCAGACGGGTGGCTCAGGCGGCGCTGGGCAGACGGGTGGCTCAGGCGGCGCTGGGCAGACGGGTGGCTCAGGCGGCGCTGGGCAGACGGGTGGCTCAGGCGGCACTGGAGAGGAAGGCTCCGGCAGCGCTGGACAGGCGGGAGCCCCTGTAAGGATGAGCCGGAGAGACAGCCTGGTGCGGGGGGCTGCCACTGGAGGGCTGGTGCGTGGAGGTGGTGACGGATAGACCGGACCGTGCAGGCGCACTGGAGCTCTTGACCACTGAGCCTGCCCAACCTTACCCGGTTGAATGGTCCCGGTCGCCCTGCCAGTGCGGCGAGGTGGAATAGCCCGCACTGGGCTATGCAGGCGAACCGGGGACACCGTGCGCAAGGCTGGTGCCATGTAAGCCGGCCCAAGGAGACGCACTGGAGACCAGATGTGTAGAGCCGGCTTCATGGCACTTGGCTCAATGCTCACTCTAGCCCGGCCGATACGCGGAGCTGGAATGTACCGCACTGGGCTATGCACCCTCACTGGGGACACCGTGCGCTTCACAGCATAACACGGTGCCTGTCCGGTCTCTCCAGCCCCCCGGTAAGCACAGGAAGTTGGCGCAGGTCTCCTACCTGGCTTCGCCACACTTCCTGTGTGTCCCCCCCAAGAAATTTTTGGGGCTGCCTCTCGGGCTTCCTTGCCAGCCGTGTTCCCTCATATCGCCGGCTCCTCTCTCCGTCTGCCTCTGCTCTCCTAGCTGCCTCCACCTGTTCCCATGGAAGGCGATCCTTTCCCGCCAGGATCTCCTCCCAGGTGTAGCAACCCTTGCCGTCCAATACCTCGTCCCATGTCCATTCCTCTTTGCGCCGCTGTTGCTGTTGCCCGTTACCATGCCGCTTGGTCCTGTTGTGGTGGGTGATTCTGTAACGGTTTTCTTCATCTGAAGGAGAGGCGGACCAAAATGCAGCGTGGTGGTTATTCATGTTTTTAATAAAGACAACTATACATGAAATAACTAACAAAACAAGAAATGTGAAAACTCAAAACAGTCCTATCTGGTGCAAACACAGAGACAGGAACAATCACCCACAAACACACAGTGAAACCCAACAGAGACAATGACTAACACCTGCCTCTGATTGAGAACACAGTGAAACCCAGGCTACCTAAATATGGTTCCCAATCAGAGACAATGACTAACACCTGCCTCTGATTGAGAACCATATCAGGCCAGACATAGAAATAGACGAACAAGACATCCAACATAGAATGCCCACTCAGATCACACCCTGACCAACCAAAACATAGAAACATACAAAGCAAACTATGGTCAGGGTGTGACAGTATTGTGTGTGTGTGTGCCAATGACAAAACGTCTCAATATAATCGATTTTAAATTCAGGCTGTAACTACTTTCTGAAGGCACTGTATACTGTAAGCCAAACATTTGTACAGATTTTCTGTCTTTTCATTCAAAATCTTTCTCTCAAGTACTAAATGAGGAATAAGTCGAGATCGTATCATGGAAACACGCGGCGGGTATTAACACATGCGTTGTTTGACAAAGTAACTGTAAATATATTACCCAATTTGAAAACATTACATGTTACCTTAATCCACTAGTCATAAAAGTAATCTGATTATATTTACACAGATAACAAGCAATAAACATGACTAAAATATACTCGGATGTTAACGTTACAAAGTTACAAAGATACACTTCTTCTTAATACAACCGCTGTGTTACATTTATTTTTAACGTTACAGAATTCGTTCACTAGTCTATGCTATGAGTAACGCATTACTTTTGTTATGCGTTACCCCCAACACTGCCGACTGGAATGAACTCCAACATAATTTAAAACTCCAACAATTCATCTCTGTCCCCAGTTTCAATAACAGTTTACATGACCTGGTTATCCACCCCTGGGACTGCTTTTAGACTCAGTAGCTACTAGTTGTGTCCCCTGTGATTGAATGATATTATAAATATGTATTTTTATTTTTGCATGGAGCTTTTAAGAAATGTCTGTTTTGTATGTATGTTGTCACTTGTCTGCTTTGCTGCACGGTTATTACCCTATCTTGGTTAGGTTGTTATTGTAAAATAAAATGTATTTTCAATGATTTACCTGGTTAAATAAAGGTTAAAAAAATATGTCATCGTAACAGACACCGTCCATGTATTTGTAGAAGTGGCAGTTTTACTGCTGCAGCATTGGATCTCGCTTCTCCCAGGGACTGTTTGAAATATGAACTTCACTGGCACGAGTGCATAGCCCATGTAATTTGCTCTTTTAAAAATCCATCATCCTTCCCCACCCACTGCCATAAGCCTTTTCTACTGTACCCATGATTATGCCAAGCAATATTAAACAACATCTCTGTTTCCTCCTTTGGTACATGGCCACATAATTTATTACAATTAATCCCTACAACCATCCTCCTACTAATTTTAGTTTATTATTTGCTACAGAAATAGATATTATGCAATTCAATTATATTGCATATTATTATCTATAGTTACTTACTTATTTATGACGTAGACCTACATAGGAGCACAGGGAGCTATGTATTTCAGTATAATTGCATAATATGTGTTAATAATTGCATTTTAGATTGAAAAGATTCTTGCTCATTTCACCCATGCATTTCCACACTTTTTCCCCAACCGTTTCAATGTGGGCAGTTAATATTTACTTATATGGCAATGCATTATTCATAGAATGGTGAATTTCCACAACCCCCACAACAACGTATGCCATTTAGAGAAGGCATGATAGACTCTTTCCCCTGGTGAGTGACATTGCATCCCACTGAGTCAGTTGACATTTCCAAAGAAGGAAACTTAATTTCCCACAACATATGAGGGTTTGCATCCATATAAAGAGAACTCACAGGGAGGGAGCCAGTACTGTATGAGCCGTGCCTGGGCTCCTCGTGTGCTAGAGAGTGATGCGGAGCGTCGGTACTAAGTGGTTGGAATTTGCTCTAAGAGCATCAGCTCATGTTAATGACCTGCAGTCTTGAATTCAGCCGGGCTTATCCATTCAAATCAGCTCCACAGAGAGGCGCTCTGAAGTCTGATGATTAAATTAAGATTCTGTAATAAGCATATGAAGGTGTGGTAAAAAGTAGAGAGCAGTCTTTTACAGTCTTTCCTCAAGCTGTAGAGCTTTATCGGTCCATCACAGCTCTCAGTGGTTTCACCTTAAGGGCATGTTGGCAATGACAAGCAACACACTATCGCAGTTAATGTGTGTAGAATTACATTACACTATTTCAGAGTTAACATATTGTTAATAGCATATGTGTGGATTCTTTGAATTAATTGTATGACGCACAGTACTAGTCAAACGTTTGGACATACCTACTATACTCATTCCAGGGTTTTTCTTTATTTTTACTATTGTATACATTGTAGAAACTATGAAATAACACATATTGAAACGTAATAATCAAAAAAGTGTTAAACAAATCAAAATAATTTTTATATTTGAGATTCTTCAAAGTATCCACCCTTTGCTTTGATGACAGCTTTGCACACTCTTGGCATTTTCTCAACCAGCTTCATGAGGTAATCACCTGGAATGCATTTCAATTAACAGGTGTGCCTTGTTAAAAGTTAATTTGTGGAATTTCTTTCCTTCTTAATGCGTTTGAGCCAATCAGTTGTGTTGTGACAAGGTAGGGGTGGTATACAGAAGATAGCCCTATTTGGTAGAAGTCCATATTATGGCAAGAACAACTCAAATAAGCAAAGAGAAATGACAGTCCATCAACTTTAAGACATGAATGTCAGTCAATCTGGAAAATGTCAAGAACTTTGAACGTTTCTACAAGTGCAGTCGCAAAAGTGCACCCTACAAGTGCAATCGCCATTTTACCTGTTGTTGTTGTCTTAGCTGATTAGCTGTTGTTGTCTTACCCATTGTTGTCTTAGCTAGCTTTCCCAATCAACACCTGTGATTGCTTTATGCCTCGCTTTTTGTCTCTCTCTCTAATGTCAATATGCCTTGTATACTGTTGTTTAGGATAGTTATCATTGTTTTAGTTTACTGCGGAGCCCCTAGTCCCACTCAACATGCCTCAGATACCTCTTTTGTCCCACCTCCCACACATGCGGTGACCTCACCCAGCATAACTAGTGTGTCCAGAGATGCAACCTCTCTTATCGTCACTCAATGCCTAGGTTTACCTCCACTGTACCCGCACCCTACCATACCTCTGTATGTACATTATGCCCTGAATCTATCCTACCGCGCCCAGAAATCTGCTCCTTTTACTCTCTGTTCCGAACGCACTTGACGACCAGTTCTACATCCTTTAGCCGTACCCTCATCCTACTCCTCCTCTGTTCCTCGGGTGATGTAGAGGTTAACCCAGGTCCTGTGTGTCCCTAGGCGCACTTATTTGTTGACTTCTGTAATCGTAAAAGCCTTGGTTTCATGCATGTTAACATCAGAAGCCTCCTCCCTAAGTTTGTTTTACTCACTGCTTTAGTACACTCTGCCAAACCTGATGTCCTTGCCGTGTTGCCGATTTCCATCCCCAACTACAACATTTTCCTTCAAGATAGAACTGACAAAGAGGGAGGAGTTGCAATCTACTGCAGAGATAGCCTGCAAATCTCTGCCATACTTTCCAGGTCTATGTTCAAACAGTTCAAGCTTCTAATTTTAAAAATTAATCTCTCCAGAAGTAAGTCTCTCACTGTTGCCGCCTGTTATAGACCCCCCTCAGCTCCCAGCTGTGCCCTGGACATGATATGTGAATTGATTTCCCCCATCTATCTTCAGAGTTAATTCTGTTAGGTGAGCTAACACGCCGGCAGTCCTACAATCTAAGCTAGATGCCCTCAACCTCACATAAATTTTCAAGGAACCCACCAGGTACAACCCTAAATCCATAAACATGGCCACCCTCATGAATATTATTCTGACCAACTTGCCCTCCAAATTCACATCTGCTGTTTTCAATCAGGATCTCAGCAATCACTGCCTCATTGCCTGCATCCTCTATGGGTCCGCGGTCAAACGACTACCCCTCATCACTGTCAAACGCTCCCTAAAACACATCTGCGAGCAGGCCTTTCTAATCGACCTTGCCCGGGTATCCTGGAAGGATATTGACCTCATTCCGTCAGTAGAGGATGCCTGGTCATTTCTTTAAAGCAATTTCCTCACCATCTTAAATAAGCATGCCCCTTTCAAAGAAATGTAGATCTAAGAACAGATATAGCCCCTGGTTCACTCCAGTCCTGACTGCCCTCGACCAGCACAAAAACATCCTGTGGCAGACTGCACTAGCATCGAATAGTCCCCGCAATGTGCAACTTTTCAGGGAAGTCAGGAACCAATACACGCAGTCAGTTAGGAAAGCAAAGGCTGGCTTTTTCAAACAGAAATGTGCATCTTGTAGCTCTAACTCCAATAGGTTTTGAGACACTGTAGAATAAGAACACCTCCTCCCAGCTGCCCACTGCACTGAGGCTAGGAAACACGGTCACAACGATAAATCAACGATAATTGAGAATTTAAATAATAATTTCTCTATAGCTGGCCATGCTTTCCTCCTGGCTACCCCAACCCCGGCCAACAGCTCCGCACCCCCCGCAGCTACTTGCCCAAGCCTCCCAGCTTCTCCTTCACCCAAATCCAGATAGCAGATGTTCTGAAAGAGCTGCAATTCCTGGACCTGTAAAAATCAGCTGGGCTAAACAATCTGGACCCTTTCTTTCTAAAATGACCATTGTTGCAACCCCTATAACCAGTCTGTTCAACCTCTCTTTCGTATCGTCTGAGATTCCTAAAGATTGTAAAATTGCCGCGGTCATCCCCCTCTTCAAAGGGGGTGACACTCTAGACCCAAACTGTTACAGACTTATATCCATCCTGCCCTGCCTTTCTAAAGTCTTTGAAATCCTAGTTAACAAACAGATCACTGACCATTTCGAATCCTACCGTACCCTCTCCGCTGTGTAATCCGGTTTCCGAGCTGGTTACGAGTGCACCTCAGCCACGCTCAAGGTACTAAACGATATCATAACCGCCATCGATAAAAGACAGTACTGTGCAGCCATCTTCATCGACCTGGCCAAGGCTTTTGACTCTGTCAATCAATGTATTCTTATCGGCAGACTCAACAGCCTTGGTTTCTCAAATGACTGCCTCGCCTGGTTCACCAACTACTTATCAGATAGAGTTCAGTGTGTCAAATCGGAGGGCCTGTTGTCCGGACCTCTGGCAGCCTCTATGTGGGTACCAGACGACACCATTCTGTATACATCTGGCCCTTCTTTGGACACTGTGTTAACAAACCCCCAAATGAGCTTCAATGCCATACAACACGCCTTCCGTGGCCTCCAACTGCTCTTAAACATTAGTAAAACTAAATGCATGCTTTTCAACCGATCGCTGCCCGAACCCGCCTGCCCGTCTTGCATCACTACTCTGGACGGTTCTGACTTAGAGTATGTGGACAACTACAAATACCTAGGTGTCTGGCTAGACTGTAAACTCTCCTTCCAGACTCATATTTAACACCTCCAATCCAAAATTAAATCTAGAATCGATTTCCTACTTCGCAACAGAGCCTCCTTCACTCACGCTGCCAAACATACCCTCGTAAAACTGACTATCCTACCGATCCTCGACTTCGGCAATGTCATTCACAAAATAGCCTCCAACACTCTACTCAGCAAACTGGATGCAGTCTATCAGAGGGCAATTGTTTTGTCACCAAAGCCCCATATACCACCCACCACTGTGACCTGTATGATCTCGTCGGCTGGCCCTCGCTACATATTTGTTGCCAAACCCACTGGCTCCAGGACATCTATAAGACTTTTCTAGGTAAAGCTCCGCCTTATCTCAGCTCACTGGCCACCATAACAACACCCCCCCCGTAGCACACGCTCCAGCGGGTATATCTCACTGGTCATCCCCAAAGCCAACACCTCGTTTGGCCGCCTTTCCTTACAGTTCTCTGCTGCCAATGACCGGAACTAATTGCAAAAATCGCTGAAGTTGGAGAATTATATCTCCCTCACTAACTTTAAGCATCAGCTATCTGAGCAGCTTACCGATCACTGCAGCTGTACACAGCCCATCTGTTAATAGCCCATCAACTACCTACCTCATCCCCATATTGTTTTTACTTTTTTGCTATTTTGCACACCAGTATTTGTACTTGCACATCATCATCTGCACATCTATCACTCTGGTGTTAATTTGCTAAATTGTAATTACTTCGCTACTATGGCCTATTTATTTCCTTACCTCCTTACGCCATTTGCACACACTGTATATAGACATTTTCTATTGTGCTATTGTCTGTACGTTTGTTTATTCCATGTGTAAATCTGTGTTATTGTTTGTGTTGCACTGCTTTGCTTTACCTTGGCCAGGTCGCAGTTGTAAATGAGAACTTGTTCTCAATGGGCCTACCTGGTTAAATAAAGGTGAAATATGTATATATTTCTTTTTAATTAAAAAACATCAAGCGTTATGATGAAACTGGCTGTCATGGACACCGCCATAGGAAAGGAAGACCCAAAGTTACCTCTGCTGCAGAGGATAAGTTCATCAGAGTTATTAACTGCACCTCAGATTGCAGCCCAAGTAAATGCTTCCCGGAGTTCAAGTAACAGACACATCGCAACATCAACTGTTCAGAGGAGACTGCCTGAATCAGGCCTTCATGGTCAAATTGCTACAAAGAAACCACTACTAAAGGACACTAATAAGACGAGGAAACTTGCTTGTACCCAGAAACACAAGCAATGGACACTTGTCCTGTGGAAATCTGTCCTTTGGTCTGATGAGTCTATATTTGAGATTTTTGGATCCAACTGCTGTCTCTTTGTGAGACACAGAGTAGGTGAACGGATGATCTCCGCATGTGTGATTCCCACCGTGAAGCATGGAGGAGGAGGTGTGATGGTGTGGGGGTGCTTTGCTGGTGCCACCATCTGTGATTGATTTAGAATTCAAGGCAGACTTAACTAGCATGGCTACCTCAGCATTCTGCAGCGATATGCTATCCCATTTGGTTTGCACTTAGTGTGACTATCATTTGTCTTTCAACAGGACAATGACCCAACACACCTCCAGGCTGTGTAAGGGCTATTTGACGAAGAAGGAGAGTGATGGAGTGCTGCATCAGATGACCTGGCCTCCACAATCACCTGACCTCAACCCAATTGAGATGGTTTGGAATGATTTGGAACGCAGACTGAAGGAAAAGCAGCCAACAAGTGCTCAGCATATGTGGGAAAAGCATTCCTCATGAAGCTGGTTGAGTGATTACCAAGAGTGTGCCAAGCTGTCATCAAGGCAAAGGGGGGATACTTTGAAGAATCTAAAATCTAAAATATATTTGGATTTTTTTAACACTTCTTTGCTACTACATGATTCCATATGTGTTATTTCATAGTGTTGATGTCTTTACAATTATTCTACAATGTAGAAAATAGCAAAAATAAAGAAAAAACCTTGAATGGTACTGTATATTTAGCAGTTGTCTTTCCATTACAAACATACTACTAGAGATTTTGAAAACTGAGATTAGTGTTTGTTCCACACCAATTGCATTGATATCCATTGTATCACTTCATGATTACTTATTGTTCAGTTACTGAGAGAGGGAGGTAGAGTAAAAGCTATTCTCAGTGGGAGGGATGTTAGAGGAGCTGAACAGAACAGACCTACAGCAGCAGTTTTTCAAGTCCCTGAAGTCTGTACAGGAGACTCTCCATATTATTTTATGGCAAGGATTGAGGTTTTCATAAACTGAATAAATCTACCACACCCCTGTACAGACTGCAGTAACATGTGACTTACTGTAAGTGATAGGAGTGAAGAAGAGAGCCTCTCCACAATGAGTTTAAGATAGATGACCCGGTAGCCTAGTTAACTACTGTAGTCTTTGAGCAGCAACAGTCAGAGGACCAGGAGCAAAACATGTAGGTAACAGTGCAGGTGAGAAGTTATTTACAAAACATACAAATGCAGAATGGTGAGAAAAAGAGAAAAAAAACTTTTTAAAAAGGTCTTCACTCGGGCACAAAAGGAAAAATGCCCTAAAATGTTTTTATTTTTTATTTCATCTTTATTTAACCAGGTAAGCTAGTTGAGAACAAGTTCTCATTTACAACCGTGACCTGGCCAAGATAAAGCAAAGCAGTGTGACAGAAACAACAACACAGAGTTGCACATGGAATAAACAAGAGTACAGTCAATAACACAATAGAAAAAAAAGAAAGTCTATATACAGTGTGTGCAAATGGAATGAGGAGGTAGGAAATAAATAGGCCATAGTAGCAAAGTAATTACAATTTAGCAGATTAACACTGGAGTGAAAGATGAGCAGATGATGGTGTGTAAGTAGTGATACTGGTGTGCAAAAGAGCAGAAAAGCAAATAAAAACAATATGGGGATGAGGTAGGTAGATTGGGTGGGCTATTTATAGATGGACTATGTACAGCTGCAGTGATCGGTTAGCCGCTCAGATGGCTGATGTTTAAAGTTAGTGAGGGAAATGTAAGTCTCCTGAGCAACAATGGAAACTCTCAAACCTCTGTAGCAACATGTTACCTTACCAAGCAGTTCTCCAATAAGGACCTGCCCTGACCTGGCATAAACCATTAACATCTTGAAATGGGTAGGCAAACATTTTTATGGACAGTGATCATGCTTTAAAAGCAATGCTTTTGCACATTTCACATAACAATGATTGGCCAATACTACAGCATAATATTACAGCAGCCATTTTGGAAAGCACGTAGTGTTGAACAACAAGGATCCTGATTGGCTGACTATCCTTTGTTGTTCAACGTGACGTGCATTCCAAAATGGCGGCTGTTGCTTCTGCTACCTAGCATGAGGATGAAAAAACCAGCAGTATTTAAATCTTCTTGATGTGACTTTTTGGATAATGGGAACATTTGGAAGACAGTGCCATGGACTATTCCTGGATTGAGGTAGGTTTTCCCGAGCCATAACTTGCTCCTGCTCTGCCTTGCCCTAATCTAAGCAGAAGCCCTCTCCGACCCTATAGTGAGATGTACTTACAATCAAGCAATGGATTGGAATCTAGTCTGGCTAGCTGACACCTAACTCAATGTGCTCCTGATTCCTTCAATGTGTACCATGCGAGTTGCGCCAGAATACTTTGTCATATACATAAAAAAAAACATCCATCACGGATTTAGGATACCATCCTCTACCCGCTACTCAGCCATAATAATGTCAAACCCAAAGCAAGGAATTTTACATTGAGTGTAATCGACTTCAGCCACTAGTGTAGGCCTACACAGTCTCGTGTTCCGGGCTGTAAATCAAGATTTCTGTCTTCGATTTTCTGTCATGGATAATGAGACATTTCCCGAACATTTGCATGTTTTCATCAGAAAGTTACAATATTTTCTGAAGAGTTTGGCAAACACTTTCATGAACAACTACAACATGAAAACATATGTGTAGTTGTTAAATGAGTAATTAAAGACAACATTTAGTTTAATTTGAACTGATAATCACAACATTTCTTAGGCATTTCTTAAGCATTTCAGATCATTAGGAGTAATCACAAGCCATGGTATGAAGGAATGAAGCCATATGTTACTCTTTACTAATTGTCATACTTGTATTGGAAGTTGTTGCTACTTGACAGAGGAAGTTAATTCAATGTCAAAGAGTCTGTGTTTCATTATAATTTTATACTGACAAAACTAACTGACAAAACTGGTATGTCTAAGAATCTTCAAAGTACGGTATAGCTGAGCAATGTTTATGTCCTTCAGTGACATTATTTGTTTCAGATTAGCTGTTTCTTCTCTAGTTATCATAACATAATGTAAATTGGAGGCTGTGGGTGGGAGTCACTGAAACAACAAACAAAACATGTGGGGCTATGCACAGGTTGATCATATTTAGTTCAAATTGGTTGTCACTGTGTATCTATTGCAGGGCTCTCCATCTTCCTGGAGCAATATCGTCCTGTAGGTTTTAGCTTCAATCCTAATCTAGCGCTCCTGATTCTAATAATTAGCTAGTTGATAAATTGAATCAGGTTAGTTACAACTGAGGTTGGAATCGAAAACAGGGAGAGGCCTGATCTATTGGGACCTCAACAATTTGAGAAAACTTTGAATAAATCATGTTGGGCATTCAATTAGAATATTTTCTGTGGTGTAATCCAGATCTATTTAAAATACATGAATAGTACATTTTATACTGCTTTTAGACCCTTTTCTCATTTATTTCACTTAAAAGTGTTGAAGCCAATGATAAGGTATTCCCTATATTAATGAAAAACAAAACATGTCAATACATTATATAAGCTATTTCTGATCACGCCCCCACCCCCCTGAAATACACTCTATAGCAGGGCTGTTCAATATCAGTCCTGGATGGCCAAAACACTTCTGTTTATCATCCTCTCCTTCTAATACGGGAATAATTCAGACCTGGGACACCAGGTGAGTGCAATTACCAGGTAGAAACAAAAAACATTATGGTTTCAGCCCTCCAGGACCGTAATGAAACAGCTGTGCTAAAACAGTGTTTCTGAACTCCAGTCCTCCAGTACCAGCAACAGTAAAAGGTTTTGTTGTAGCCTGGGAAAAGCACACCTGGTTGAACTTGTCAAATAATCATTCAACCCTCAAAGAGTTGAATCAGGTGAGTTTGTCTGGCGCTACAACAGAAATATGTGTTGTTCGGGGTACTCGAGGACTGGAGTTAGGAAACCCTGCTCTAAAGTATAATAATATTTTTTGTTGATGTCAAACTACACATTTCCATGTTTGAAACAATCATATTAATATGCATGCGCTGCTGGTGTTCCATCAACAGGGAACAAAGATTGATCTGACATTGAATTGTTGATAGCAAACTTGCTATTATACACTGAATATACCAAACATTATGAACACATTCCTAATATTGAGTTGCCCCCCTGCCTTTTTCCCTGAGAACAGCCTCAATTCGTCTGGGCATGGACTCTAAAGGTGTCGACAGCGTTCCACAGGGATGCTGGCCCATGTTTACTCCAATGCTTCCCACAGCAGCGTCAAGCTGGCTGGATGTCGTTTGGGTGGTGGACCATTCTTGATACATACAGGAAACTGTTGAGCGTAAAAAACCCAGCAGCGTTGCAGTTCTTGACACAAACTGGTACGCCTGGCACCTATTACCATACCCTATTCAAAGGAACTTACATTTTTTTGTCTTTTCTATTCATGCTCTGAATGGCACACATACGCAATCAATGTCTCCATATTCTCAAGGCTAATAAATCCTTCTTTAAGCTGTCCCCTCCCCTTCATCTACAGTAATCGAAGTGGATTTAACAAGTGACATCAATAAGGGATCTTACTTTTAAACTGGATTCACCTGGTCAGTCTATGTCATGGAAAGAGCACGTGTTCTTAATGTTGTATACACTCAGTGTATTCATGATATGCCATTGCTAACCATACTCATTATATCTTTCTTCTTCCCTATAGGATATCTGACAGTAACCATTGAGCCCCTTCCTCCTGTTGTTGTGGGAGAGACTGTGACCCTGAAGTGCAACTTCAAGACTGATGGAAGACTTCGAGAGATTGTGTGGTACAGGGTGAGTAAAGCTACAAGCTCATACTCTATACTGTATATGCCATGTACACTGGCCCATCAACTCTGATCTGTGTGGCTTAATCACTTTTTGGTGTCAATTACAGTGCATTATGAAATTATTCAGACCACTTCACTTTTTCCACATTTTGTTACTATATCTTACAGCCTTATTTTAAAATAGATTAAATTAAAACATCCTTATCAATAAACACACAATAACCCATAATGACAAAGCAAAAACAGGTCTTTAGAAATGTTTGCTAATTTATTCTAAATAAAAAACAGAAATACCTTATTTGCTTATTAGTATTCAGATCTTTTGTAATGAGACTCGAAATTGGGCTCAGGTGCATCCTGTTTCCATTGATCATCCTTGAGATGTTTCTACAACTTGATTGGACATAATTTGGAAAGGCACACACCTGTCTATATAAGATCTCACAGTTGACAGTGCATGTCAGAGTAAAAACTAAGCCATGAGGTCGAAAGAATTGTCCATAGAGGTCCGAGACAGGATTGTGTCGAGGCAGAGATCTGGGGAATGGTACCAAAACATGTCTGCAGCAGGTCCCCAAGAACACAGTGGCCTCCATCCTTCTTAAATGAAAGAAGTTTGTAACCACCAAGACTCCTCCAAGAGCTGGCCGCCCGGCCAAACTAAGCAATCGGGGGGAGAAGGGGCTTGGTCAGTGAGGTGACCAATAACTCGATAGTCACTCTGACAAAGCTCCAGAGTTCCTCTGTGGAGATGGGAGAACCTTCCAGAAGAACAACCATCTATGCAGCACTCCATCAATCAGGCCTTTATGGTAGAGTGACCAGATGGAAGCTACTCTTCAGTAAAAGGCACATGTCAGCCCGCTTGGAGTTTGCCAAAAGCTACCTAAAGGACTCTCCTACCATGATGAACCAGATTCTCTTGTCTGATGAAACCAAGGTTGAACTCTTTGGCCTGAAGGCCAAGTGTCACGTTTCGAGGCAACCAGGCACCGCTCATCACCTGGCCAATACCATCCCTACGGTGAAGCATGGTTGTGTTACAACATCATGGAGTGGGTATGATTTTCAGCGGCAGGGACTGGGAGACTAGTCAGGATCGAGGGAAACATGATCGAAGCAAAGTACAGCGAGGTCCTTGATGAAAACTGCTCCAGAGCGCTCAGCACCTCAGACTGGGGCAAAGGTTCTCCTTCCAACAGGACAACGACCCTAAGCACACAGCCAAGACTATGCAAGAGTTGCTTCGGGACAAGTCTCTGAATATCCTTGAGTGGCCTAGCCATAAGCCGGACTTGGACCCGATCGAACAGCTCTGATGTCACGCCCTGGTCTTAGTATTTTGTGTTTTCTTTATTATTTTGGTCAGGCCAGGGTGTGACATGGGTTATTTATGTGGTGTGTTTTGTCTTGGGATTTTTGTAGGTTATGGGATTGTGGTATAGTAGAGTTGTCTAGGTAAGTCTATGGTTGCCTAGAGTGGTTCTCAATCAGAGGCAGGTGTTTATCGCTGTCTCTGATTGGGAAGCATATTTAGGCAGCCATATTCTTTGAGTGTTTCGTGGGTGATTGTTCCTGTCTCTGTGTTGGTTTGCACCACATAGGGTTGTTTCGGTTTTTCACGTTACGTTTATTGTTTTTGTGTTGTTCGTCATTATCTTTATTAAAGATGTATGAAGGTAACCACGCTGCATTTTGGTCCTCCTCTCATTCACCGGAAGAAAACCTTAACAGAATCACCCACCAAAACAGGACCAAGCGGCGTGGTGACAGGCAGCGGCAGCAGGAGCAGCGAAATCCAGATTTCTGGACGTATGGCGAAGCCAGGTAGGCGAAGCCAGGGAGTGTATGGCGAAGCCAGGGAGTATGGCGAAGCCAGGTAGGAGACCTGCGCCAACTTCCTGTGCTTACTGGGGGGCTAGAGAGACCGGGCAGGCACCGTGTTATGCTGTAGAGCGCACGGTGTTTCCAGTGCGTGTCCTTGGGCCGGCTTACATGGCACCAGCTTTGCGCACGGTGTCCCCGGTTCGCCTGCATAGCCCAGTGCGGGCTATTCCACCTCGCTGCACTGGCAGGGCGACCGGGAGCATTCAACCAGGTAAGGTTGGGCAGGCTCGGTGCTCAAGAGCTCCAGTGCGCCTGCACGGTCCGGTCTATCCAGTACCACCTCCACGCACCAGCCCTCCGGTGGCAGCTCCCCGCACCAGGCTTCCTGTGCGTGTCCTCGGCCCAGTACCACCAGTGCCAGCACCACGCACCAGGCCTACAGTGCGCTTCGCCTGTCCAGCGCTGTCAGAGCCTTCCTCCTCTCCAGCGCTACCGGAGTCTCCCGCCTGTCCAGCGCTGCCAGAACCTTCCTCCTCTACAGCGCTGCCGGAGTCTCCCGCCTGTTCAGCGCTGCCAGAGCTGCCAGTCTGCAAGGAGCCGCCAGAGCTGCCAGTGTGCAAGTAGCAACCAGAGCTGCCAGTCTGCAAGGAGCAGCCAGAGCTGCCAGTCTGCAAGGAGCCGCCAGAGCTGCCAGTGTGCAAGGAGCAACCAGAGCTGCCAGTCTGCAAGGAGCAGCCAGAGCTGCCAGTCTGCAAGGAGCCGCCAGAGCTGCCAGTCTGCAAGGAGCCGCCAGAGCTGCCAGTCTGCATGGAGGAGGCAGAGCCGCCAGTCAGCATGGAGCAGCCAGAGCCGCCAGTCAGCATGGAGCAGCCAGAGCCGCCAGTCAGCATGGAGCAGCCAGAGCCGCCAGTCAGCATGGAGCAGCCAGAGCCGCCAGTCAGCATGGAGCAGCCAGAGCCGCCAGTCAGCATGGAGCAGCCAGAGCCGCCAGTCAGCATGGAGCAGCCAGAGCCGCCAGTCTGCCAGGATCCGCCAGTCAGCCAGGATCTTCCAGATCTGCCAGTCAGCCAGGATCCGCCATTCAGCCAGGATCCGCCAGTCAGCCATGATCTGCCAGAGCTGCCAGTCAGCCAGGATCTGCCAGAATGCACTGTATTTATACATTTTACAAGATGTACAGTACCAGTCAAAAGTTTACATTGTAGAATAACAGGGAAGACATCAAAACTATGAAATAAAACATATGGAATATTGTAGTAACCAAAAAAGTGTTAAACAAATCAAAATATACTTTATATTCTTAAAAGTAGCCACCCATTGCCTTGATGTCAGCTTTGCACACTCATGGCATTCTCTCAACCAGCTTCATGAAGTAGTCACCTGGAATTGCATTTCAATTAACAGTAGTGCCTTGTTAAAAGTTAAATTGTGGAATTTCATTCCTTCTCAATGCTTTTGAGCCAATCAGTTGTGTTGTGACAAGATAGGGTTGGTATACAGAAGATATCCCTATTTGGTAAAAGACCAAGTCCATATTATGGCAAGAACAGCTCAAATAAGGAAAGAGAAACATGAATGTCATACGGACAATTTCAAGAACTTTCAAAGGTTTTTTTAAGTGCAGTCGTAAAAAAACATCAAGCGCTATGATGAAACTGGCTCTCATGAAGACCGACACAGGAAAGGAAGACCCAAAGTTACCTCTGCTGCAGATGATAAGTTTATTAGGGTTACCAGACTCAGAAATTGCAGCCCAAATAAATGCTTCACAGAGTTCAAGTAACATACACATCTCAACATTAACTGTTCAGAGAAGACTGCATGAATCAGGCCTTTATGGTTGAATTACTGCAAAGAAACCACTGCTACAGGACACCAATAATAAGAAGAGACTTGCTTGGGCCAAGAAGCACAAGCAATGGACCTTAGACCTGTGGAAATCTGTCCTTTGGTCTGATGAGTCCAAATGTTTTATTTTTGTTTCCAAACCCTTTGTCTTTGTGAGATGCAGAATAGGTGAATGGATGATCTCCGCATTTGTAGTTCCCACCGTGAGCATGGAGGAGGAGGTGTGATGGTGTGGGGGTGCTTTGCTGGTGACACTGTCAGTGATATATTTAGAATTCAAAGCAAACTTAGCAACATAACTACCACAGCATTCTCCAGCTATACGCCATCCCATCTGGTTTGCGCTGAGTGGGACAATAATTTGTTTTTCAGTGGACAATGACCCAACACATCTCCAGGCTGTGTAAGGGCTATTTGACCAAGAAGGAGAGTGATGGAGTGCTGCATCAGATGACCTGGCCTCCACAATCACCCAACCTCAACCAAATTGAGATGGTTTGGGTCGAGTTGGACCACAGAGTGAAGGAAAAGCAGCCAACAAATGCTCATTATATGTGGGAACTCCTTCAAGACAGTTGGAAAAGCATTCCAGGTGAAGCTTCATGTTTAATAACAACTTCATGTTTATTAACAAAGCATTTTCTAAATTCAAACGAACCCCCTGAAACTAGACATGGACGTTTAGAAGACATTGGTTGTCTTCAAAGTTGTAAATTGCGGAAGTATCGCCAAGTTAAGGTTGGTTGACAGTACCTACAGTATTCCAAACAGTACCTAACCTGTAACGGCTAATGGAGCATCACATAAGCCCATTACAATCTGCTAGCTAGTTATTGCCATGTCTTAATGGTTCACAGCTGGTCACTCTGCAGTTATCACAGCCCCAGTTGGTGGACTAAACTGCATAAATGTTCAAGATAATTAAGTACAGTATGTCAGAGAAAGAATGTCTTTGTCTCAGCCCCTCAAGCTCTAATACTCGGGTCTATAATGTTGCTGTTGCTTTGTGGATAATGTGTACCAAAACTATGCCCAGATATTTTGCATAAAATGGAAACTAATGTGACGTTAATAGGCAGATGATTATAGATCAGAGGCTGGGTTTTGTCTACTGAAACAATGGTGTTCAAAAGAGGTCACATAGAAGCACTTGGATGGATATCAATGAAGCAACAGCTGTCAGCTCATGGCCTGATTATTTAATTTACCCTAAACTCCCCAATTAAACGCTGTTAAGGGTTATACAAGTATGCATGATGAAATATGCTTTCTTTATTCTGTGGAATGCTGCAGTCATAGACAGTATCCTGACTGATATGTGAGTAGAACATGAGCCAGTTTAGTTTATATGGAGTCCTTACCTTGTTGGGCTTGTAAGCTTCGTGCTCTCAAGGACTAACTTGCCTACAATAATGTTTAATATTGGTGCAGATATGAATGCAAAGTATTTGAAGTAATTCACTGTCTCTTGATCATAGCAATGCCTTTTACACAGTGAACATGTCTGCCCTTTGGGGGAATGGATTTGGAAGAGGACATTTAATAGAATTCAACAATAGATAATTTTTTATGGAGTCCTCGCTATCATTTTTGCCAGGCAGGAACTAGACTGTTATGGTATGCTGCTGTAGTATAAAACAAACTCCATAGAGAGCAAGGCTGTCCACATCAAGTATTGGATAGTGAGGAAAATGCAGAGGTTGTAGAGAGAAACCAGCCTTATCTCTCTTGTGCCCACTGCTCGATGCAACCGCGAATAAATTATAAATCAATTATCCACACTCAGCTGCCAAAGTCTCTTTAATCTCTGCCTTTTATTTAACTAAACTGTCGACTTCTCATTTCTCCCCCACATTCAAATGGAAGTGGGGTTGATACCCACCTGGGGAATCATCATATCTAATCGAAGTCTGGCCAACGAAACAGAAGCTGAATGAACTAAAGATCTCAGCTAGCCACTCATTCATTACCAGGTTGCCCTTATCTTAACAGATTCTGTTTGAGGATTCTGTAATGCACACCAGCGCCAGACTGCTCTTGAAATCTTGCATATCCTTAGTATGGCTAAGGCCTATCGTAGTCCCTCAAGATAATTAAGATTGCTATTGAGAGGCTTTCAAGCTGGCCTAGTAGAGACTTAGTGGGCAGCATATCGGAATGTAGAAAGATGTCAAACATAGTCACCTAAAAAAGCTCAAACTACTATTCAAAACTTGTTCGTTTTACATTTTGAACAATCTCTATGTGTGGCATTTGACATAGCCCTGATAACAAAGATAATCATACAAATCACAGTCAGACAACCTGGATAAACTGATGGAGGTTCAATATGCCTCTTGTAAGTACCATTTTCTACATGCCTCTTTTCATAGTTCGGGAATGTATTATTGTTTACTTGCACCTTACGAAGAAGCTATCCAGATCAGCACAGTGCCTAATATCTCCCTGGAAGTTAGAGCAGATTTCCATCTTGCTGTATGTCAACACTGTGTTTATGTTAGGGACTTATCTGTGAGAGGAGATGTAATCCCCTGAATTACACAAAGATCAGTTCATTGGGAAGAAACCCATTTGGGCCTAAAGTAATTTGGGGGTAAATATTGGAAGATAAAGACTACACCAACATCCAAGATTGAAATGTGGTTTTGTGATCATTTTCATTCTTGTTTCACCAATACCAATAATGCAAAAAGGCTCATTATAAAAAAATTATCAAAAGTAGGATCGGAAGAATCTCCGATTCCACGTTTATATCGGTCATGTTGAGCTAGACCAGTGAAGAGGAAAATACTGTAGGAAAAAACCCCAGATGGACTATAATACTAGAGAGGGCTTACTCACCATGAGTGTTTTTTCCATCTATTGGATGTTTAAATGTATTAGTCAGATCAGACCACTATGCTCCATAAGCAAACACATAAAAGCATCTCAAGTGTATGTGATATTCCACTGAGGGCCACATGAATGCTTTTATTTTGCAGTGGGTTCTGGCAGACCATGGATTAGGCACTGTGGATATGTAATACCATCAAACTGTCCTCAACATTGTAATAGCATTTCATGATGGGGTTACAAATAGAGTGGAGGAGAGAATCTCTATCAGCTCTGAAACCATTCTGAACATGTGCAGTAGGGACATGGAGGGATAAGATGCTGGCTGGGGAGGCCTGTGGAGACTTATCCTCACTGAGACGTGTGGCAGCTCACCTCATGCTGTGCTTGTTCTGATTATGTCACTATAATGAAGAGATACCCACGGCTCTCTCCCTATGGGGACCTCAGCAGTGTTGATGGTGACAGCGCAGGGTTTCCGCTTGGCTGCCTGTTGAGTGCCATTCTGCATTACGCTTAATTCTCCCTAGTTTAACCTCCCTCTCTCTCCCCGATTCCCCTCTCTCATTACTACATCCCTCCTCCCACTTTGACAGCACTCTTATGGGATCATCTCTCTGGCCAACATAGTCAGCAGAGCCCAGTGCCCTAAACATGGGCAATTTACCACGGACCTGTCGCTAAGCTCATCCGTTTGAATTAATGCTATCTCACACATAGGGTCCACATGGTTCGGGCAGGTTAACCTCAGCCTCTTTCATTATAATTCCTCAGGACCAGCTGTCTTCATTCTGCTCTTTGTCAGTTTGAGCTCTATTCTCACCTCATAGAAGAGATCGAAGATACTGTTAAGAAAGGATGGAACTAATAGTGTTATCATGGAGATACATATATATATATATATATATATATATATATTAGTTTTTTTTTTTGCTTTCAACAGTCTGATTATTGATATTGCAAGACACCTGTGATGTTTAAGTTCAAGTTAATGATCTGAATGTGTCATTAGCCATTGAGAATTTGCTGGAATTTATATAATTCATATGAGCCTCTTGATTAAGTTGAATTGTAGAGTATTGATGTGAGCATTTGGTTAGACACATGATATTCTTCCACTTGAATAGATCACATGGGCTCTCATGCAGAAATGATTGTTGATTGACAAGTGGAGATTGCATGGAGAGAGAGAGGGGATTTAAAGGGGAGATGTACAGTAAGTGCTGCACTTCAAAATAGAGGTAGGCTTACTTTCAATAATAGCCTATCTCAGATTTTCAATACTGCAAGGCTTTGATGTTTGCTATCACTTTATCAGTAAACTGTAATGGGAGTAGCACTTATTTGTCAACTAGGCTTATTTGCTGTGGAATCCATTTTCCTTTTCACTGATTTTGCTTTTGTTCTGTGTAATGCATTACAGTCTCCCACTTGGGACTATTAGACAATGAGAGCTCATTTATTTGTGAGAGGTAGCCTAGCATAAATTTGTAAGATATATGAGAAGAATATTGGTAGGAATAATATTTAACTCTACTAAATACAGTGTTATGAGCATGAGCAATGAACCTATAACTACCAAATAAGTAAACAAAGGAATACAAAGCCACCATTATCTATGAACTCATTTTCATATGTGATATAGGAACAATACAGTACCTCCCCCTCAATAACATTCCCTCTTATGACTTTCCAACCTTTTGTTGGTAAATGTTGGAAAAATGGAAACATGCATGTAGCGGAGAAGTTTCCTGAAAATATATATTATTAAAATACATTGTTTCAGTCCTGCAATTTAGTTTCCTTAGAGCAGGTATTCCCAACTGGGGTTCAAGCAATGGCGTCGGGGTAAGCCAAATAAAAATGTGAAAAACTTGTCTTTTTTTTTCATAAAAATTTTACTTTTTTTTTCCCTTCACATTTTCAAATAGTCCATTTATATTTTACAGCAGGGCTAAACATTTGGTTGAGGTTTTTTCTTGCCTGAGTAGCCTCATTTCACTGCCAAAAATAAAATTAAGCCATCTAGTGTTCAGCGAAATAACAACGCAATGTCAAATACAGGTAGCCTAGTCAAATAATTAACATCCAATCACGTTAACCATTACTCTCTTGCGGGAATTCCACTAACGATCCGTATGTAGCCACGTGACCGGTCTGGAGTGGGCTACAGTACTACATACAGTAGGAGCAAAATAATCCTAATAAAATAAAATAATAAAAACCTCAGTGTAACAACAGTTTTCGTAAGTAATACTGAAGTCGTGCACAATTATGAATGTCTATTTAGGTTTATGTTGCCCATTCATTGTCAGTTAGAGACACAGTAGAACACAACAGTAAAACTCCCCCTTGCGCTGGTCTGGAGCAATGAAGTGGTGACGCAGGGTACTGTACTAAACCACAAATTACCTCTATGTCCCGCAGCATAATAACAAATCTTTTAGTGGAGCAACTACTGTACACTGCAGCATCCACGAGAGGCTCTTGCTGCCAAGGGAATGCCTGATAGCTTGAAAGACGTTTTGGACACTAAAGTGAAAATGGCTAACTTTGTTAAAGCAAGGCCCCTGAACTTTCTGCACTATGCAATGATATGGGCAGTGACCATGTAGCTCTTTTACAAGATAGCTGGTTATCAAGAGGCAAAGTATTGACACATTTTTTGGAATTGAGAGACGAGCTTAAAGTTTTCTTTACTAACCATCATTTTCACTTGTCTGACCGCTTGCATGATGACGAGTTTCTCACACGACTGGCCTATTGGGTGATGTTTTTCTCGCCTGAATGATCTGAATCTAGGACTATATTCAATGTGGAACAAAATCGAGGCTATGATTAAGAAGTTGGAGCTCTTCTCTGTCTGCATTAGGACAACACACAGATCTTTCCATCATTGTATGACTCAAGCTTACGGACACTGTCAAATGTGATATAGCGAAGCACCTGAGTGAGCGATTACGCAGATACTTTCCGGAAACAGATGACACAAACAACTGTATTCATTACCCCTTTCATGCCCTGCCTCCAGTCCACTTACCGATATCTGAACAAGAGAGCCTCATCAAAATTGCAACAAACGGTTCTGTGAAAATGTAATTTAATCAGAAGCCACTGCCAGATTTCTGGATTGGGCTGCGCTCAGAGTATCCTGCCTTGGCAAGTCTTGCTGTTAAGACACTGATGCCCTTTGCAACCACATACTTATGTGAGAGTGGATTCTCCGCCCTCACTAGCATGAACACTAAATACAGGTACATACTGTGTGTGGAAAATGATTTAAGACTGAGACTCTCTCCAATACATCCCAACATTGCAGTTATGTCCATCCTTTCAGGCACACCCTTCTCATTAACCTGTGGTGAGTTATTCATAATTTTCAATGAACAAATAAGGTTTTATATGTAACATGGTTAAATAAAGAGGAAAATGATTGATTATTATTATATTATTATTTGTACCCTGGTCCTATAAGAGCTCTTTGTCACTTCCCACGGTTGTGACAAAAACTCACACTCATTCTTATGTTTAATAAATGTATCGTATAGTGTGTGTGTGGCAGGCTTACAATGATGGCAAAAAACACCAACATTTGAGAGTGCGCTGACCCTGGTGCTATAGAGGGGGTACGCAGCTGGTAGAATGTTTGAAATGGTACGGAACTATGAAAAGTTTGGGAACCACTGCCTTAAAGGAAAAGCTTGTCTTTAAAATTGGGAAAGTTTATTTTTTATCTGTAACACACTGTGATGTAATTCCTGCAGTCTAAGCTGGAACATAAAAGCAATTGTGGAATGATGATGAGAATGAGACTGCCCACACAGACTCCTCCTGCACCTCATCTTATTCTAATATCCTTTACTGAATTTTGTTTTTACTGTTTGCTTCTAGTGACAATGCATATTGTTGCCACAGGTTTGCCACAGATTAAAAAAGAATCTTCAGATAATTGTTTGCCAGAAAAAACCTCTGGCGAACTGTTTGGCAACAATAGTATGTATTGCCACTATTGCTAAACAGTTCGCCAGAGGTCTTTTCTGGCAAACAATTCTCTGAAGATTATTTTTTCATCTGTGGCAAACCTGTGGCAACAATATTATGTATTGCCACTATTGCTAAAGGTTTGCTGCAAATCCCCACTAGTGGCAAACATTTACAAACATCTGGCAACACTTTGTGGCACACTATTTAGTGCCAGAAACTTGCGGGAAGTTTGCAGTAGCAACTTCATTTTGGTAAGGGACACACTTACAATGTCTTTGGGTGTGCATCAAGCTTAACTTGTGGCCTACATTTCTCTACAAATCGCATTAACGCTGTTGACACAGAAAAAGCACAAGATCATGGGTATGCAAATGACTTTTCTCTTGGGAGTAATACAACACCAGAAGTTGGAGGAGGTTGTTGGAGTGCATTGTGCCAGGGCTAAATCTATAGCTGGCTGGGCTATTCAGTCCAGAGTCAGATGGATTTGTCCAGATACATGTAACTATACATACCTTTGAACAGGGATAGGATGGCTGGTATAATACTTGACCAAGAAGTAGTGTTTTTCTTTCTACGGTAATCCTGTTTCCTGACTGCGGAGAGATGAGGGAGGCGTCACATTCCAAATCCGAGTCGGAAAAACTCAGGGACTGGGTTGCCCAGGCAACAGGAATATGTGAGCACAGTAAAGAGCTCTTTGTGTACACACAGCACACTCCTGTGGGGGGTTTGTGTGCTCAACTTTCTGCTGCTTTAAACCCCCAAGTGTAATTATGTCATTGTGAAAATGGCTCGGCTTGTTGGAGTATCTCGATTGTATGTAAATATATATATAAATATATACAGTATATATATATCAGACCTCTTAGTTCCAGTGAAGGGACATCTTAATGCTACAGCATACTGTACAATATTTGATGAATCTGAATAATGTGTAGCAGCAAAAACTGTAACTTGAATCTTAACGCAGACCGCATACCACGTGTATGACAAACATTTCTTTTTACTGGTCTAATTATGTTGGTAACCAGTGTATAATAGCAATAAGGCACTTTGGGGTTTGTGGTATATGGCCAATATTCCAAGGCTAAAGGCTGTATCCAGGCACTCCGTGTTGCGTCGGGCGTAACAATAGCCCTTAGTCGTGGTATATTGGCCATATACTACAAAAGTATGTGGACACCCCTTCAAAATAGTGGATTTGGCAATTTCAGCCTCACCCGTTGCTGACAGGTGTATAAAATTGAGCACGCTGCCATGCAATCTCCATAGACAAACATTGACAGTAGAATTGCCTTACTGAAGAGCTCAGTGACTTTCAACGTGGCACCGTCATAGGATGCCTCCTTTCCAAAAAGTCAGTTTGTAAAATTTCTGCCCTGCTAGAGCTGCCCTGTCAACTGTAAGTGCTGTTATTGTAAAGTAGAAACGTCTAGGAGCAACAATGGCTCAGTGGTAGGCCACACAAGCTCACAGAACGAGATCGCTGAGTCCCCCCCCCCTCTATTTTTTTTTGTCTGTCCTTGGTTGCAATACACACTACCGTGTTCCAAACTGCCCCTGGAAGTAACATCAGCACAATAACTGTTCGTCGGGAGCTTCATGAAATGGGTTTCCATGTCCAAGCAGCCACACACAAGCCTAAGATCACCATGCACAATGCCAAGCGTCAGCTGGAGTGGTGTAAAGGTCGCTGCCATTGGACTCTGTAGCAGTAGAAACACTTTTTCTGGAGTGATGAATCATGCTTCACCATCTGGCAGTCCGACAGACTAATCTGGGTTTGGTGGATGCCAGAAGAATGCCCGAATGCATAGTGCCAACTATAAAGTTTGGTGGAGGTGGAATAATGGTCTTGGGCTGCTTTTCAGGGTTTGGGCTAGTTCCAGTGAAGGGACATATTAACGCTATGGCATACAATAACATTCTAGACGATTCTTCTGTGACGCACATAAAGCCCTCCCCTGCCCTCCTTTCGGAAAATCTGAACACGGCTAAATTTTGTTGCTCCCAGCATATAGACAGAATCTTAAACAGGAAGCGCCCGTGCTCAGGTCTGTTCAACGCTGGTCCGAACAATCGGGATATGTTCCACATAGCGTCGGACAATAACATTGAATACACTGATTGGTGAACGAGTTTATTAGCAAGGGTATCGGTGATGTTGTACCCACAGCGTCTATTAAAACATTCCCCAACCAGAAACCGTGGATTGATGGCAGCATTCGCGCAAAACTGAAAGCGCGAACCACTGCTTTTAATCAGGGCAAGGTGACCGGAAACATGACCGAATACACACAGTGTAGCTATTCCCTCCGCAAGGCAATCAAACACGCTAAGCTTCAGTATAGAGACAAAGTAGAGTCGCAATTCAAAGGCTCACACACGAGAGGTATGTGGCAGGGTCCACAGTCAATCACGGACTGCAAAAGGAAAACCAGCCCCGTTTCAGACAACGATGTCTTGCTCCCAGACAAACTAAACAACTTCTTTGATCGCTTAGAGGACAACACAGTGCCACTGCACGGCCCGTTACCAAAACCTGCGGGCTCTCCTTCACTGCAGCCAATGTGAGTAAAACATTTAAACGTGTTAACCCTCGCAAGGCTGCCGGCTCAAACGGTATCCTCAGCCGCGTCCTCAGAGCATGCGCAGACCAGCAGGCTGGTGTGTTTATGGACATATTCAATTAATCCTTATCCCAGTCTGCTGTTCCCACATGCTTCAAGAGGGCCACCGTTTTTCTTGTTCCCAAGAAAGTGAAGGTAACTGAGCTAAATGACTATCGCCCCGTAGCACTCACTTCTGTCATCATGAAGTGCTTTGAGAGACTAGTCAAGGACCATATCACCTCCACTCCACCTGACACCCTAGACCCACTCCAATTTGCTTACCGCCCTAATAGGTCCACAGACGACACAATCGCAATCACACTGCCCTAACCCATCTGGACAAGAGGAATACCTATGTGAGAATGCTGTTCATCAACTACTGCTCAGCATTTAACACCATAGTACCCTCCAATCTCGTCATTAAGCTCGAGACCCTGGGTCTTGACCCCGCCCTGTGCAACTGGGTCCTGGACTTCCTGACAGGACGCCCCCATGTGGTGAGGGTAGGAACTAGAAGCACAGGCATTCGCTACGCTCGCATTGACATCTGCTAACCATGTGTATGTGACAAGTAAATTTGATTTGTGCTTCCAACTTTGTGGCAACAGTTTGGGGGAGACCCTTTCCTGTTTCAGAATGACAATGCCTACGTGCACAAACCGAGGTCCACACAGAAATGGTTTGTTCGTTGTGGAAGAACTTGACTGACCTGCACAGAGCCTTGAACCCAACCTCTTCGAACACATTTGGGATGAATTGGAACACCTACTGCGAGCCAGGCCAAATCGCCCAACATCAGTGCCCGACCTTTCTAATGCTCTTGTGGCTGAATGGAAGCAAGTCCCAGCAACAATGTTCCAACATCTAGTGGAAGGCCTTCCCAGAAGAGTGGAGGCTGTTATAGCAACATAGAGGGGACCAACTCCATATTAATGTCCATGATTTTGGAATGAGATGTTTGACGAGCAGGTGTCCACATATGGTTGGTCATGCAGTGTATATATACACTGAGTATACCAAACATTGCAGAACAGCCTCAGTTCGTCAGGCCATGGACTTTATAAGGTGTCGAATGTGTTCCAAAGGGATGCTGGCCCATGTTGACTCCAATGCTTCCCACAGTTGTGTCAAGTTGGCTGGATGTCCTTTGGGTGGTACACCATTCAAAATACATGGGGAATTGTTGAGTTTGAAAAACCCAGCAGTTTAGCAGTTCTACATCACCTACTACCATACCCCATTCAAAGGCACTTACATATTTTGTCTTGCCCATTCACCCTCTGACACAAGGGTACACAATCCATGTCTCAGTTGTCTCAAGGCTTAAAAATCCTTATTTAACCTGTCTCCATCTACACTGATTGAAGTGGATTTAACAAGTGACATCAATAAGAGAGCATAGCTTTCACCTGGATTCAGCTGGTCAGTCTATGTGAGTGTTTTGTATACTCAGTGTACAGTATATTATTTTGTTACCAAGTGGTGCTTTGGCCCTTCTTTGAAGCTCTTGTGCTGGTAGCCATGACCCTTGGACAGATCTACTACCTGAACAGATTTTTTGAAAGTGGCACATCTTTGAAAGAATTTGATGAATCTGAATAAAATGTACTAGCTAAAAATGTATCTTCTTTCTAAACGCAGCACCATTCCCACACACAGATATAGATATAGATTATTCAGTGTAATGACACGTTATTGTACCTATTTGAATATGTCCTATTCATGTTTAGGTACAGCAATGTTGTAAATGCGATTTATTTTGATATCATCCACAACCATGCAGATCAATTCGACGGATGGTGAGAACTCTTTTAGAAAAGACCAATAGCCATTTGTTCCAGTTGGTAGTTTCGCTCAACATGTGTGCTGAAATCCATGTTGACTCTTTTGGTGGTTTACTGATTCATTTTTGTCTGAAGTTGGCCCACTGGAGCCGTATACAGCGCACTGATGATGAATCTTGCAATCAATGATCCAAGTAATTGTTTGACATCCTCAGATATTTACAGACAATTTAGCAATTGTGTCTTAGACTTTCATTTTCAGAGATGCACTGCTGTTATATTATGATGATAATGGGGTCATTGTCCACTCAGATATTTGGGACCTCAAGCACCTCTAATTTCATCCACTGAAGATCACACATGAGGCCTATGCCTAGCCTTGGTATTCCTTTCCACTCACAGCCCCTGTCATCCCGTATACAGGTTGAAAATGGCAGATGGCGTCACTGATAAGCACCTAAATTGGAACACAGTGGCTATATAGGAACATGCTATACATGACATCAGAGCTCAGGTTCTCTTCCTCACAGCTCTTTATGGGTTTTGACTGACAGCCATTATAAACATGAAGATGCCCACATCCCTCCCGCTAATTGGGCTACAAAAAACTACAAGTATGCTTGCTTCAGTTCCTCAATGGCAAAGCTAGGAGAGCTCAAAAAAACACCTTATATTTGAAGGCTCTTTCCTTGAGTCATAAAAGTGCATTGAAATTACTTAGGAACTGTGCACAGTGTGTGGCCACTTGGAAACAACAGTTAGACCTCTCACTCAAACCCTTATAATATTTTTTTAAATCTTGCACCTACTCCAAATTTTCAATGAATATTGTTATCATGTGACCACAGTATTTTGAGATTTCGTTATTGACAAATGCTGTGAAAAGTATTGTAAATGTAAAATGCACATAAAATCAACACTGTAATGTTTGGATTCAGTCTTGTGTCAGGTGAACTGTTGTGTCCTAACTTTTGGTCTGATACTTTCCCCATAATCCCCAGTGTTCTCTTTCAATTGCTACAGTGGTCATTCATTTGCTTTTAATAGTTATTCTGTTAGAAACATTTTAATTTGTCCCTATCTGTAAAAAAAATAAAAAATAAATACTGAACACAAGGATGTCATTTAGGCCAATTTCCACACGTGTAAAGGTTTCATATTTTCTGGGAAATACAGTTTGGTCTAGTTAGAAAGGCAGTGCAGCAAGTATACATGATCTATGTTTCCAAAAGAAAAGGACATTTTAGACATCCATGGGGAGTGTTAGTATTACAGTACACTCCGGATAGGTGCAGTGAAATGTGTTGTTTTACAGGGTCAGCCATAGTATTACAGCAACCCTGGAGCAAATTAGGCTTAAGTGCCTTGCTCAAGGCCCATTGACAGTTTCTTTCACCTTGGGTATTCAAACCAGCAACCTTTTGGTTACTGGCCCAATGCTCAAGTCGCTAGGATACCTGCTGTCAGGTCTGTTGTAATATTTTCCTGGTAATTATATGAGCATGCACAATTGAAATAGGACCATGTTATAAGGGAATGCATGAAACAGTGCTGATGTCCAATCAGTGCCTTTGCTGTTGAGTGTTATCCCTGGGTGTTGCATAATAGGAATACATTTGTCATCTTATTTCTGCAGTGATGCAGTCATGCTTTTGGTCTGAGACCATGGAATTGATGGTATTTCAACAAAAATAACTATTTTAACATGTTCCCGGCTTTCAGTATACTTTACATGAAAATAGCAAACGTACTGAAACAATAATAGAGTTGACAGCCTGTTCCTGACAAAGGCCTCTGTCATCATATCAATCAGTCTCTGGCTCTGTGGTGAATCGGGCCCCAAGAGGAGAGTGGTGATAAGGTGATATGGATCACTGCATCACAACCTTCCCTTTTGAGGATGTCACCATGGCAAATAAGCCATCGGTTCTACATTGCATTATAATTACACACTGCTGTCAGAAAACTGCAAGATGTGCCATTTTTTACTCACAATGTTTTAAAGACAGAGAAGACATTACCTCTGTATGTTTGAAATGTAATTGGAGTGAAAGCATGGTATTGTCGCACTTTTATCAGTGAATAAGTAACATCTCCTCACATTAATTTCCTTTAGATCCCCCAAGTATCTGACATCATCAAGGGATACCAACATTTTACAAGTATACTTACTATATCTAATTCATTATGTAATACCTCAATGAGCATTATCCTAAGTTGAAGACTCATTGAAACATACTTTACCTGTTTCCAAGGTTCCCTTGCATCCTTCCACTACTCTCCATTTCAATATTTACAATTGATATAATTTCTCCCATGATGCAATGCAGCAATTCCATGAATTAGAGTGGTGCAGACGACAGACCAACTGTTGTATTCCATTCCTTAGTAGCTTTTGTTATCTAATGATGCTGAAGGAAGGCATGACACTCCTCTCCACAGAAACATAAAGCTCTGCTAACTTTTAGAGGGCTTGCACATCGACAATCTCCAAAGTAAAACCACAGCAGATTTTCTAAATCCATTTTGGTATCACAGAATGATCAAAGATGAAAGTGATTACTTAGCGATTAGGAGTGGATCAGGGATTGATTGTGACATTTGCATTAGAGGGGGAAGAGATTTCCATGCCAGCAGAGTCTTAGCTGTAGCCTGTTCATAAATACAACAAAGTGAGTTCCTTTGGAAACATTGGAAAGAGGAAAGAGGGACTGGTTCTAAGAATGAATGCCAAACACCAAAACTGAAGTGTGTGTGTGTGTGTGTGTGTGTGTGCAGCAGAGTCCACAGTATATAGAAATGTTACACTAATTTACAGTAGATCAGTAATTAATATCAAGCTAGAAGATGGAGCTTTCAGAAGACCACTTACAGTGGGCGAGGCAGAGGGAGACATGATGCCGTTGCTTAAACTTAACTTAACATTTGCCATCAAAGGCTTTTGGAAATCGCAATTTGCACTTTGCCATTTTAGAGGGATAGGGAGATTGGTGTTGTCAGCGATTTGGGCTCTTTGTTGTTTTTAAAGGCCGTTTACCATGGTTATCATGCTGAGACCTCCATTTCTGCTTTCATGAAGGGCCAGCAGGGGAGAGCAGGCTGAATAGCCCGTATTGTAAGAAATAGTGTATGATGTGGTCCAGCTGGTTCATACGGACAGGATAACAACACTAAATGGTTGTTACCACCATTTAATCCACCCCACACCTCAGATATGCCATTTTGGGGGATTTGTTGTGTGTGTTTATATCAGTGGGAGATGGGTTTGAAACTTCTTTAGATAGAAACTCAAGTGTTTGGTAACTAAACAAAAAATAAATATAAATGCAACATGTAAAGTGTTGGTCCCATGTTTCAGTGGGCTGAAATAAAAGATCCCAGAAATGTTCCATACGCACAGAAATTGTGTTTCTCTCAAATTTTGTGCACAAATTTGTTTGCATCCCTGTTAGTGAGCATTTTTCCTTTGCCAAGAAAATACATCCACCTGACAGGTTTGGCATATCAAGAAGCTGATTAAAGAGCATGATAATTACACAGGTGCACCTTGTGTTGGGGACAATAAAAGACCACTCTAAACTGTACAGTTTTGCGGGAGCATGCAATTGGCATGCTGACTGCAGGAATGTTCACCAGAACTGTTGCTAGATCATGTAATGTTAATTTCTCTACCATAAGCCACCTCCAATGTCATTTTAGAGAATTTGGCATTACGTCTAACCTGCCTCACAACCGCAGACCATGTGTATGGTGATGTGTGGGTGAGCGGTTTGCTGATGTCAACGTTGTGAACAGAGTGCCCTGTGGTGGCATTGGGGTTATGGTATGGGCAGGCATAAGCTATGGACAATGAACACAATTGTATTTTATCAGTGGCAATTTGAATGCACAGAGATACCGTAACGAGATTCTGAGGAATTGTCGTGCCATTCATCCGCCACCATCACCTCATGTTTCACCATGATAATGCATGCTCCATGTCGCAAGGATCTGTACACAATTCCTGGAAGCTGAAAATGTCCCAGTTCATCCATAGTGCATCCACATGCATCCACAGTGCATCCACATGCATACTCATGTGTACGACAGTGTGTACGACAGTGTGTACTAGTTCCCACAAATATCCAGCAACTTTGCACAGCCATTGAAGTGGAACAGCATTCCACAGCTCACAATCATTTTTGTGTTTTACTTTCGGTTTTGTAAACCAGCTTCAAACCGTTGAAAATACAACATTTTTGTTTATTGAAAATATATTTCACAGCGGTTTAGATGGTTCCATGATTATTGCTTGTTTTTTCACATGAACTGAAATTAGGCAAACTATTGGAATTTTAGCAACCAGGAAACGGAGGAGTGATTTCTCCATATTGCACCTTTAAGTCAAGTGTTTGTGACATTCAGGAATTGATCATTGTAGCTGAGGTCCAACCATAACTGGTGAGGTGAACCATCATCTCTTCCTGGTTAGTCCCCCACCCTCCATAGAATAGTTTGGGATAAATAGTCCCTGCTACCTCTGACAGTTCACTGATAACCGGGTCAGGCTTGTAGCCCAGGAGAAACAATTAAAGAAACCCCTCTACTCCAGTGGGTATAATGCTTGTGGAGAGAGATAGGTTTTATAATAGATTTTTGTCCGTGTAAAATGAGACGATGACCTCTAGGTCCAAGGCGCTCAAAGAAATTGTTGCAGTGGGGGCAGTGTACTCCCTGTGGGGTTCAAGGAAATTAATTCAGGAAGCCACTCTCTACAATAGCATTAGACATGTTACCAGATATATGACAGCTACTATTCATGCTCGATATCACTAGACAGCTGTAGAGAATGTTGAAGATTGCCTCCATCCAGACGTGGACATTTGCGAGCAGGCGGCTAGACACTTGTAAATGACATTGACTTAGTTGGCTTTAAGAGCTGAATTAAGTCTAGCCATCATAACGGTTTGCAATTCAAGAATGTAAGGTTATCCACCACTCATGCCCCTCACCACTCATGCACTGACTGTATCTACTCTTCTACTTTATAAGAGTTTCACTCTCTTGGGTTGTTCATGTCTCTTTTAATCTGGCCCTGCCCTTCCCCAATGGATGTATCTCTTGTGGTCTTTCTTTGAAATAATCCTGTTGCTGCCTTATCCGACCTTTACAGTTTCCTCAACTATTTATTTGATTCACTTTTTAATACCCCCTTATCAAACCCAAGTGTATTTGTCACGTGCGCCGAATACAACGGCTGTAAACCTTACAGTGAAATGCTTACTTACAGGCTCTAACCAATAGTGCAAAAAATGTGTTAGGTGAACAGTAGGTAAGTAAAGAAATAAAACATTGGCCATAGTGGAGTTTGGAGTGTGACTGTTTGAGGTTGTGGACAGGTGTCTTTTACACTAATAACAAGTTCAAACAGGTGCCATTAATACAGGTAACAAGTGGAGGACATAGGAGCCTCTTAAAGAAGAAGTTACAGGTCTGTGAGAGCCAGAAATGTTGCTTGTTTGTACGTGACCAAATACTTATTTTCCACCATCATTTGCAAATAAATTCATAAAAAATCCTACAATGTGATTTTCTGGATTTTTTTTCTCATTTTGTCTGTCATGGCTGACTAAATACTTTTTTGCCCCAGTGTATATATATACATGAATGTATAGTTAAAGTGACTATGCATATTTGAAAAACAGAGAGTAGCAGCAGTGTAAAAGAGGGGTTGGGGGGTGGGCACACAATGCAAATACTCCAGGTAGCCATTTGATTACCTGTTCAGGAGTCTTATGGCTTGGGGGTAAAAACTGTTGAGAAGCCTTTTTGTCCTAGACTTGTTACTCCGGTACCACTTGCCATGCAGTAGTAGAGAGAACAGTCTATGACTGGGGTGGCTGGGGTCTTTGACAATTTTTAGGGTCTTCCTCTGACACCGCCTGGTGTAGAGGTCCTGAATGGCAGGCAGCTTAGCCCCAGTGATGTACTGGGCCGTACGCACTACCCTCTGTAGTGCCTTGCGGTCAGAGGCCAAGCAATTTCCGTACCAGGCAGTGATGCAACCAGTCAGGATGCTCTCGATGTTGCAGCTGTAGAACCTTTTGAGAATCTCAGTACCCATGCCAAATCTTTTTAGTTTCCTGGGGGGGAAATAGGCGTTGTCGTGCCCTCTTCATGACTATGTTGGTGTGTTTGGACCATTCTAGTTTGTTGGTGATGTGGACACCAAGGAACTTGAAGCTCTCAACCTGCTCCACTACAGCCCCGTCAATGAGAATGGGGGCGTGCTCGGTCCTCCTTTTCCTGTAGTCCACAATCATCTCCTTAGTCTTGGTTACGTTGAGGAATAGGTTGTTATTCTGGCACCACCCGGCCAGGTCTCTGACCTCCTCCCTATAGGCTGTCTCGTCATTGTCAGTGATCAGGCCTACCACTGTTGTGTCGTCTGCAAACTTAATGATGGTGTTGGAGTCGTGCCTGGCCATGTGGTCGGGGGTGAACAGGGAGTACAGGAGGGGACTGAGCACGCACCCCTGCGGGGCTCCAGTTTTGAGGATCAGCGTGGCAGATGTGTTGCTACCTACCCTGACCAACTGGGGGCAGCCCGTCAGAAAGTCCAGGATCCAGTTGCAGAGGGAGGTGTTTAGTCCCAGGATCCTTAGCTTAGTGATGAGCTTTGAGGCCACTATGGTGTTGAACGCTGAGCTGTAGTTAATGAATAGCATTCTCACATAAGTGTTCCTTTTGTCCAGGTGGGAAAGGGCAATGTGGAGTGCAATAGAGATTGCATCATCTGTGGATCTGTTTTCTTTGGGCGGAATGCAAATTGGAGTGGGTCTAGGGTTTCTGGGATAATGGTGTTGATGTGAGCCATGACCAACATTTCAAAGCACTTCATGGCTACGGACGTGAGTGCTACGGATCTGTAGTCATTTAGGCAGGTTGCCTTTGTGTTCTTGGGCACAGGGACTATGGTGGTCTGCTTGAAACATGTTGGTATTACAGACGCAATCAGGGACATGTTGAAAATGTCAGTGAAGACACCTGCCAGTTGGTCAGCACATGCCCGGAGCACACGTCCTGGAGGCACGTCCCATCTGGCCCCACAGCCTTGTGTATGTTGACCTGTTTAAATGTCTTACTCACGTCGGCTTCGGAGAGCGTGATCACACAATCACCCGGAACAGCTGATGCTCTCATGCATGCCTCAGTGTTGCTTGCCTCGAAGCGAGCATAGAAGTGATTTAGCTCATCTGGTAGGCTCGTGTCACTGGGCAGCTCGCGGCTGTGCTTCGCTTTGTAGTCTGTAATAGTTTGCAAGCCCTACCACATAAGACGAGCGTCGAAGCCGGTGTAGTATGATTTAATCTTAGCCATGTATTGACTTTTGCCTGTTTGATGGTTCGTCGCAGGGCATAGCAGGATTTCTTGTAAGCTTCCGGGTTAGAGTCCTGCACCTTGAAAGCGGTAGCTCTAGCCTTTAGCTCAGTGCAAATGTTGCCTGTAATCCATGGCTTCTGGTTGGGGTATGTAAGTACAGTCACTGTGGGGATGATGTCCTCAATGCAGTTATTGATAAAGCCAGTGACTGATGTGGTGTATTCCTCAATGCCATCGGAAGAATCCCGGAACATGTTCCAGTTTGTGATAGCAAAACAGTCCTATAGTTTAGTATCTGCTTCAACTGACCACTTTTTTATAGATCAAGTCACTGGTGCTTCATGCTTTAATTTTAGCTTGTAAGCAGGAATCAGGAGGATAGAGTTGTGGTCGGATTTACCAAATGGGGGCGAGGGAGAGCTTTGTACGCGTCTGTGTGTGTGGAGTTCCGGTGATCTCAAAAAATGTTCCCCTCTGGTTGCACATTTAAAATGTTGATAGAAATTTGGTAGAACTGATTTAAGTTTAAATTCTCCGGCCACTAGGAGTGCTGCCTCTGGGTGAGTGGTTTCCTGTTAGCTTATTTCCTTATACAGCTGACTGAGTGCGGTCTTAGTGCCAGCATCTGTCTGTGGTGGTAAATGAACAGCCACAAAAAGTATAGCTGAAAACTCTCTAGGCATGTAGTGTGGCCTGCAATTTATCACAATATACTCTACTTCAGGCGAGCAAAATCTAGAGACATCCTTAGATTTCATGCACCAGATTTTGTTTACAAATATGCACAGACCACCCCCCCCTTGTCTTACCGGAGTGTGCTGTTCTATCTTGCCTGGTGCAGCGTATTACCCTCTAGCTGAATACCCATGTCGTCATTCAGCCACGATTCCGTGAAACATAGAATATTACAGTTTTTGATGTCCCATTGGATAGGATATTCATGATTGTACCTCGTCTAATTTATTGTCCAATGATTGCATGTTGGCGAGTAGTATTGAAGGTAACGGCAGCTTTCCCAGTCGCCTTTTCCGGGTCCTGACCAGGCATCCGGCTCTTTGTCCTCTGTACCTGCGTCGCTTTCTCTTGCAAATCACGGGGATGTCGACCCTGTGGGGTGTTTGGAGAATGTCTTGTGCGTCGTCCTTGTTGTAGAAAAATTCTTAGTCTAATCCGAGTTGAGTGATCGCTGTCCTGATATCCAGAAGCTCTTTTGTGCTGTAAGATACGGTTGCAGAAACATTATGTATAAAATAAGTTACAAATAACGCAAGAAAAACACATAATTACACAATTGGTTGGGCACCAGTAAAACTACTGCCATACCTTCCCGCGCCATTTAAAAAAAAACTCTTCAGCAATGTGACTTTTAGAGCCAAAATGTATCAATAGTTACTCAATATGCTATTGTGTAAAGTGACATGAAGGCAAAACATATATATTTTTAACTATATTGGTGTAGTTTTTATATTATTTTTGCTTTACACATTTGCCTTAGTGTTTAAACCAACATCTAATTCCTCCTAATCTATGCGTGATCTATACCACAACCATTTAACAGAGGAATTGCCTGTCTCCATCTACAATAACTAGGGATAATAAGTGAATGAGCCACATTAAGCACCAAAGCACTGTGAAATGGACAAAATGACAGCATAGAGTATTCAGAGATGTACCGTTGTATTTATCTTTTTTTTCTCAATGGACACCGTTATAGTATAACGATTTTCTCCAAGATTGTGTCACTGGTTTTATTCTCTGATATGATGGGGTAGGGCAGTGTTTTTGTCGGCATGTGTGTGTCGGCATGAGGGTGTCGGCATGTGTGTGTCGGCATGTGTGTGTCAGTGTGTGCTTGTGTGTGCATGTGTAATGTGAATAATTTGTCAGGCCTTTTGGATCATTACATTGTTCTACATATGTGCACAGACAGCCAATGTGTTTAACATAACATAACTGATCTTGACTAGCTTTCAACCATTTATATGGATGGCTATGCTCTGTCCTGTTGTGTAAATGGTTTATCCCTGTTAGCCATGAATCATTGCCCGGCTGGCCCCTTTGGTAGTTGAGGGCGTGCGAAAACAACATGAAAAATGCCATGACAATTAGAAAAACGTATCCACTGGGCCAGCGGAAATCTTCCAATTTGGTTCCTGTGTTTGGCTGTTGCAAGCAAATTCCAGCCTGACAAATGGAGAGAGACAGATATCTCAGCTTCTCCTTTGGGCTAGAGCAGACCAGAGTAATATTCCGAAGGTCAAATGTATCCATTGTAGAACTACCACCGTATTCAGGTAATGTTGTGTATTATAAAGAAGCAATATTCTATATTCAAGGACCATTTTGTTTGGAACATGCATCTGTTCAGTAAATCCAATATTATTTCCTGGATGAAGTATCCAAATCTTTCTGGTATGTGATAGTGGTGATGTTGTTCCCCTGTACTGATGTGATCCAGAATATTAGCCTCACTTTCAAACAAAGATGTTTATGTAATTTAAGCTTCCATGGCCTCTCTCCCCTGCTGATGTAGCTTATGTTCACTCGTTTATGATCGATCAGTCACTGAGACAAAGTGTTATGTTAGTGTTCCCATTACAACGTCACTGAAGTATTGACAAGCTGCTTGCCCGCTCTGTATTTCTCACCCTGGTATTGGTGATTGGTACAAGGGCCGTCATGAACCTTTTAGGTAAAGTTAGAATTACAAAAAATAATTATTGCTCAACGTGCCCTAATATCTTTTCAATAAAATGCCTATGAATGTCTATAAAATATAATCTAATTAAAGCTGGGGTGACTAAATTGCTATACCATACATCACAACACTGTTATACAAATAGAAAACAAATAGAAAAAATAGAAAACATCAGGTAGTTTTGACATTTCACTTTGCAAGCATTTATCTCAAGTGTGGATTATCCTATTAGTGTATGGGTAAGTAAAGGGCAACATGATTAGTTGATAAATGTGTTAACAGATTGTTATATACTAAGTGTACAAAACATCAACATAAACATTATACCTTCCTAATATTAAGTTGATATACACAGGAAACTTTTGCAGTACTTGACACAAACCAAATTGTCACACTTGAGGAAAAGTAAAAATACTGTAATAGAAAATGACTCATGTAAAAGTGAGTCACCCAGTAAAATACAACTTGAGGAAAAGTCTACAAGTATTTGGTTTAGATACTTTATATACTTCATTTTATTTTTGGCAGTGAAACGAGACAACTCAGACAAGAAAAAATCCTCACCCAAATGTATAGCCCCATTGGAAAATATAAATGGACTGTTTGAAAATGTGAAGATTTTATATATATATAAAATGTGAATCCAATTTTTATTTGGCGTACCTGCGACGGCATTGCGTGTACCCCTGGGGGTACCCCAGTTGGGAATACCTGCCATAATGTATTATTACAGCCCAGGTGCAATTTAAATGTTTGCCACTAGATGGCAGCAGTGTATGTGCAAAGTTTTAGACTGATCCAATGAACCATTGCATTTCTGATCAAAATGTTGTATCAAGACTGCCCAAATGTGCCTAATTGGTTTATCAATATATTTTCACGTTCATAACTGTGCACTCTGCTCAAACAATGTTATGGTATTTTTTCACTGTAATAGCTACTGTAAATTGGACAGTGCAGGTAGATTAAAAACATTTTAAGCTTTCAGCCAATATCAGATATGTCTATGTCCTGTGGAATGTTTTTGTTACTTACAACCTCATGCTAATCACATTAGCCTATGTTAGCTCAACAGTAACTGGGGACCCACTGATCCTGTAGAGGTTAAACATCCTAGTGTTCAGCGAAATAACAACACAATGTCAAATACAGGTAGCCTAGTCAAATAATTTACATCCAATCACATTAACCGTTACCGAATTCCACTAACGGTGTGTATGTAGCCAAACATAGCTGTTGCTCATTCCGTTTGCTTGAAAATGGATGAATGGTAAAAAAAAGTAAGGCCCGCGTTCATACAGACACATACCAGGTCTACTGGTAGTACTGCTACTACCAGCAGTATTACACCTGCATCTGTCGACAACACAAGTTGTTCAGCTTCCAATGCCAGCATCAGTAATTCTACATTTGTTGTTAACCCAGCGAGGATGGACACTGACAGTTGTGAATCTGATTCAGCCGAAGAGCTACTGCCCCCTTACCCAGGAAAGCACTGAACAACAGAGGGACTTTGGATCATCGAAGAGGCGCAAATATGATGAGAACTACATTGATTTGGGGTTCACTTATATTGATAGTAGTGCCTTTCCTCAGCCACAGTGTGTTATCTTCTTCGGGATAGGGGGCAGCATTTTCACTTTTGGATAAATAGCGTACCCAAATTCTACTTCCTGCTACTCATCCCCAGAATATAAGATATGTATATGATTAGTAGATTTGGATAGAAAACACTCTGAAGTTTCTAAAACTGTTTGAATCAAGCGTCCCACCTATCCCAGAGAGGTTTAAATGTGCAAAAGTACTATCTCATAACTCGATGAAACCTTCACTCTTGTGCAGACATTTAGAAAAAAATGTGTAAATTTGAAAACTAAGCCACAGGAGTTTTTTGAGCGAGAGTTAAGATGACTTTCGAGTAGTAAGACATGTATAAAAGTGACAGATTGTCACACCCTGAACTTAGTTTGCTTTGTTTTCTTTATTATTTTGGTTAGGTCAGGGTGTGACAAGGGTGACATATGTGTTTTTGTATTGTCTAGGGGTTTTTGTAAGTCTATGGGTTTTCACTAGTCTAGGTATTTATATGTCTATGGTTGCCTGGATTGGTTCTCAATTAGAGGCAGCTGTTCATCGTTGTCTCTGATTGGGAACCATATTTAGGCAGCCATATTCCTTAGGTTATTTCGTGGGTCATTGCCTATGTCTAGTTGCCTGTGTCTACACATTTATATTATAGCGTCACGGCCATTTTGTATAGTTTGTTTATTGTCCGTCTTTATTAAAAGTAACATGTATTCATATCACGCTGCGCCTTGGTCTCCTCCATTCAATGAACGTGACACAGATACCATTAATAAGAAGTGGCTCGAAGCTTCTTATATGGTGAGCTACTGAGTGGCTAGGACAGGCTAGCCCCATACTATTGGGGAAGGACTTAATTATTCCTTCTGCCGTGAATATGGCTTGGACAATGCTTGGGGAAAAGGCCATAAAAAAATATACAGACAATATCTTCATCAAACAACACTGTTTCACAACTCATCAGTCATATGGCAGGAGATGTTTTGAAACAATTACTGCTTCGGATACAAGTCATTGAATTCTATGCGTTACAGCTAGATGAGACAACAGACCTGGCATGGCACAGCTCCTGGTATATGTCCATTATGTTTATGGGGGGTCAATTAAGGAAGACATCCTCTTCTACAAACCACTGGAAACCAGGACAACAGGATAGGATATGTTTAAAGTACTGGACAGCTTTGTGACATCAAATAGACTTTGGTGGTAAAGATGTGTTGGTATCTGTACTGATGGCACAAAAGTATATTTTCAAAACTACATGAATTCATTCTGATTATTTCCAGGGATACACAACATTCTGAAATTTATGTAGATATCTTTGTTAGAAAGAATACTATATTTCCCTTGACAGCATGATGCTGAATGTAAAAATGGCTTAACTTACCCCACTCTCCCCTACGTAGCTCAGTAACATTTCTTGTTGACAAATTAAGGCTGTGTTGAAACAAAAATACTAATAATCGGGATACGTTTGGCAGTGTATATTAGCTTTTTTTTACGAGGAAGGATTACATTTTCTGTGATGCCACATGGCTCAGCATGCCTCAGTCATTAGCTTGGTGAGGAAAAGGGTTTAACCAGACCATAGATAAACCCAGTTGAGATGCATGTCTGCAAAGACAGCCTGGAATCACAGTCTCTCTCCATAATTATGACGAAGACCATGGAATTAAGGGATCTTTTGGAGTTCTAGCAGATTCTGAAGGCTATACCTTTGAAATATAAAGAGAAAGGAGAAATGCAAGCTTTGGGGTTTTCTACCATTACAGCTGGGTGGTAGTGGCACAATGCCTTAAAGTAGACAATACAGTATTAACTTTGTGTTTGGAGTTATGGAGTTCTTCAACCCACAATCAGGTTATAAAAGCAATGATGCTAATAGCTCTTATTAATGATTCTTATCTGAGCCAATGACACTCAAACAACATATTAAAAGCATCAAACAATGTTTAAATTACCTCTCTTCTTCACTAAGACTCATCACTGAGAGCGAGTTTGGAGTGTGTGCAGTTAAGGATAGGACCTGATAGGACCTATTAAATGGCACTATGGAGAGCTACCTTAAGAGGGCTCATGTCTCTGTATTCCAGGCCTTGACAGTTTCATTGCATCTATAAAAATGCATCAATTGGCAATATTCTAATGCTCCACCCAAAAGCAATGCTCAGAGGATGTACTGGCATTTAAAGCCACTGTATTTCACAGTTGATTGGCTCTGTGAATTAGCAAAGCTCTAAAAAAAACAAATGTTCACCACTTTTAATGCCAAGAAGACTCCAGATATGTGCTATAACCAGACTGCATTCTTGCATAAAATATGCATGTAAAATGTCTAAATCCAAAATCAAATGGGGTCTTACTGTATTTTCACAATCCTAATAATTGTCTATTGTCGTGGAAATTTCCTGTATTTACCAAATCATGAGAGCAAACCACACACAAGTCAGAGTTATCACAAAGTCCATTTTTAATTATATGCGCTCCATCACAACCCTGTGACTCTCAGATCAATTCAGTGTCTATAAATGAATTCTCTGAGAGTCCCTTACACATTGCAACTGAGATCCTTTATAGCAAAGACACACATAGCCAGACAGCATTGGCCATAATTTATCATTCAGCTTTGTCTCCTAAACTATGTACTTTTCTCAAACTCAGAACCTAAACAAATCCTCATATCAACAGGCATATATCAAATCCATCCTATCTTGACAAGATCACAGAGACACATTAACTGGCACACAGACATCGTGGAGCCAAGAGATACACGCTTGACCTCTCCCCTCTCTCCGGCCCCAGTAACTTAGTCTTGACAGAGAACAGATGACTGCAAACCCGGCCACAGTATTATACAAAAATAAACATTCTGATGAGAAGTAACTTACAAACATATGATGAATATAAAACATCTTACCTATGTTACCAACTAATTCTGATTATTCCCCAACATTCCCCTCTCAGGGACATTGTCCCTTCTAAAGAATCAGAATATTAATTACATACTCAATATTTAAAAGGAAATAAAAATTCAAATCCCCTCAATGTCAAATACCTTAGCTTATATGTAAGCTTTCTCCCTTCTGAAACTAAGTTTACAACCTTTATTCTACAAGACAAACTTGCACATGTTTAATAACACAGAATAATCCATTTGAGGAAATTAAAAACATAACCAATATTTAGAAATGCTCCCTAAGTTACATGAGAACCAGTATCTAAACACCGGCCTCCTCACAACATATAGGACAGACATCCCTCTAAGTACTCATGCTCAGAAATATACTCAGGAATAGAGAATAGGTCAGGGAAATCATTCATATTTCAAATCATAAGTAACAACCCAACTATTTATCCAACCAATATTTAGAATAGCATTCCTCAGTGATTCAAATTTGTCTTATCACTCAAAGTAAAAACCTCAATTTAACACACATCAATATTAGCAGATTTACTTACATTCAGTATAATTATCCCATAATTCTACTATTCACTTTTTTCAGTATCTCAATGCATTCTTAATCTAAATTACTACAATTTACATGGTGTAGACCTCTTCAATCAACCTGATACCACAAAAGTATAAACAATTTAATGGCACAGTTGACCAACCCCACCTCTCAGGCACTGATTCTTCTGGCGTCTCTTTCGTTCTTCTTCAGATAGCTTTACAGTTCAAAGTGGACGGCCCATGATAATGTCCCAATTTCAATGTCTCATCTTTACCACTCATGTCTTGTCCATTCGTCAACCAATATACCAGCATCATAAGAAAATGTTAGAACAGATCTTTCTCCATGATCACTCCAAGTGGACTCTCACAGTATGAGAGAAACATGAAAGAAAAGCAGTTGATAGCTTAGATCTGAGACTGTACACCAATTTCTGGCTTGGTTCTTTTCTCTCGGTAGAAGTGGTTTGGAAAGCCTCCTTCGATGCCTTTGTCACCCTTCTTCAGCCAGGTAGAGTGGGTTTTGAGGTACACACACTATTCGGTCCAATTATCTCTTCCATGCATTAAGATACCGTCTGATGTCACTTTTCATGATAACCTCGAAAGAACAGATCAGAACAACAGTTTAGTTCAGTTCATTAACTACATGATAAATTATTACTTTTACCAATTATTCTTAATACATATATCTAAACATATTTCACAGAGAATATCAAAACATTCTATTGAAACTATTCTTTCAAATTGGTTTATACTCCCCATCTCACTGTCAACTCCATCATAGAGCCAAGGATCAAGAAGTTAGACCTATACACCTCGGGAATAGAGCAAAACAAACAACAATACAATACACTCAACAATACAATACACTCCTTCACATATCACTTAAGTTGTATAATTTCAATTCAAACCCTCAAAAAACTGAATCCTCCCCCATGTTTTACTCACATCTCTCCATATGAGAGTAATGTAAAAAAAAAAAAAAAAAAAACAAAAAAAAAAATATATATATATATATAAAACAACATTTCAACTAACCTAATCAAATTAAAATCACTAAACTGAAAAAAACTCCACAAAGAAAAATGATTTAACCCCTATGGTCATAGGAAAATAGACTTAAAGCAGCATAACCTTAGTTAAAAGTAATGCCCTCTCCCTCCTCTCAGTGGTCCAAATTACAAATATGGCTAAGAAACATATTTACCAATTTCACAAATTATTTTGAAAGCAGTATTACAAATGACCATAAATTCATTATCCAAATGGCTTTCCAATGCGGGTGATCAAGCCTCAACGGAAAGTCATCAGAAGGTCATAGGTCATACAAAACCCTTCAAAGCAGTGTTTTTCACTATATTAAACCATTTGCAAACAATAGTCAACTAGTTCCAACATTTTTGTATTTCCATGTTCCTAGAACATTCCTTTATCAAAAGAATTAGCGTGTGTAATGAAAACTCAGAAAATAAAAACTCATTAAAATCCCATGTGGTGAGTGCCCCTTTAAACTACCTTTGCACAAAAACAAACAACTTCCAGGCCCTTTTAAATGTGGTAGTTTATGGCCTCAATTTCACTCACTCTCCCCAAGAGTATAGTCCCTGGAAATATTCCAAAGAGAGACAGTGAAATACCCATTTTCCCGGAGAAAACACAAAAACACTTAGTTAGTATTCATTATACTACATCGATTCAGAAACTCAAACGCGAACTATAAACCAAACCTAATGATAATTCCACTGTACCTCAAATCATTAATCATAAGTTTTAATCAACATCAATGTATATGTATGATACGATGTTTAATTAAGTTAAATCAAACTCCTAAAAAAACTTTAATCAGCAATCTAATAATTTCAACCTGTTGATATAAATTTAGTAAAAACAAACGTCTTTAACAGATGTCACCTGTTAAATCCACTTCATTCAGTGAAGATGAAGGGGAGGAGACAGGTTAAAGACAGATTTTAAGCCTTGAGACAATTGAGACATGGATTGTGTATGTGTGCCATTCAGAGGGTGAATGGGCAAGACAAAAGCTTGAAAGAAGTGCCTTTGAACAGGGTATGGTAGTAGCTGCCATGCACACCATTTTTGAGTGTGTCAAGAACTGCAGCCCTGCTAGGTTTTTCACGCTCAACAGTTTCCCATGTGTATCAAAAATGGTCAGCACCCAAAGGACATCCAGCCAACTTGACACAACTGTGGGAAGCACTGGAGTCAACATGGGCCAGCATCCCTTTCGAATCCCTTTTGACAGAAACCTTGTAGTCCAGGCCCGACGAATTGAGGCTGTTCTGGGAGCAATACGTGGTGTAACTGAATATTAGGAAGGTGTTCCTAATGTTTTGTACACTCAGTGTATATTTTTTACTGGGTGGGTGTCCCATAACTGGGATGGTTGTTGCTAACGTGTGCTAATGTGACTAGAATGATGTTGTATACAACAGCCAATTTTCAGGGACATAGACATGTCTTATATTTGCAGAAAGCTTAAATTCGTGTTAATCTAACAGTACAGTACAATTAACAGTAGCTATTACAGTGAAAAAATACCATGCTATTGTTTGAGGAGAGTGCACAACAACCAAAAACCTTTATCACGGCAACTGGTTTGATGCATTCACCTCTGAAGGTAAATAATGTATTAACATCCCGTAATCTTGCTCTGATTTGCAAAAAATGTAAAAATGTTTTTTGGTTTGTATTATCTTTTACCAGATCTAATGTATTATATTCTCCTACATTAATTTCCCATTTCCACACACTTCAAAGTATTTACTTTCAAATGGTATAAAGAATATATATCCTTGCTTCAGTTCGTGATTAGAGTTAGATTTGGTTATGTCATTTTGGGAGAAAAATGAAAAAAAGGGTACAATCCTTAAGATGATATTATGCTGTGTAAGAGAATCGTGAATCAGAGTCTAATAAAGACATCATATGTTGGCTTACCAGGCCACAATTTGTCAGAAATTAAAGGCCAACATAAATTAACTCCATTTCTCTTTAAAACATAGTTTTGTTACATATCTGGGTATATTGCTTGCCATTGGTTGATATAAATAGATATTACGCATATAATTAATCAAAGAAGCAATTGTAGAGTCTGACGAATGGAAACCAGAAGCCTTCCCTATGGTCTCAAGAAACGGAGTCAAACAAAATCAAGGCTAAAAGCAGGCTTTCATCTTAACTAGAACACTCTATTGTTTCATTTTATTTATATTTTTAATATTAGTTTTTTTCTGAAGAGGAGGGGGATTCTTATTTACTAAATAATACTGTAGCAGCAGGAAACTTGGTCTAAATATATACACAGATTGTACAAAACAATAAGAACACCTGCTCTTTCCATGACATGGACTGATCAGGTGAATCCAGGTGAACGCTATGATCACTTATTGATGTTACTTGTTAAATACACTTCAATCAATGTAGATGAAGGGTAGGAGACCGGTTAAAGAAGGATTTTTAAGCCTTGAGACAATTGAGACATTGATTGTGTATGTGTGCCATTTAGAGGGTGACTGGGCAAGGCAAAATATTTAAGTGCCTTTGAAAGGGGGTATGGTAGTAGGTGACAGGCGCCAGTGGTGTAAAGTACTTTAGTAAAAATGCAATAAAGTATTACTTAAATAGTTTTTTTGTGGTATCTGTACTTTACTACTTATATTTTTGACAACTTTGACTTTTTCTTGACTAGATTCCTAAAGAAAATAATATACTTTTTACTCCATACATTTTCCCTGACACCCAAAAGCACGCGTTACATTTTCAATGCTTAACATGACAGAAAAATGGTCTAATTCATGCACTTATCAAGAGAACAACCCTGGTATTCCCTACTGCGTCTGACCTGACGGACTTACTAAACACAAATGCTTTGTTTGTAAAAGATGGTGGAGTGTCCCCCTGGCTATCGATAAATAAATAAATATAACAAAATAAAAAACTACCGTTTAACCGGCTTCATATAAGTAATTTTCCATTATTATTCCACAATTTTACTTTTACTTTTGATACAAGTATAATTTTGCAATTACATTTACTTTCGATATTTAAATAAATGTGCTTTCTACTGACAATTAAAATGTACAAACTATGGCATAAGGGAACAAGGAGCTGATAAGAGGCAATCCGTAATTTCGATTAAGACATTAATGAGCGAGTTCAGCGCTGAGTGTGTTCAGCACTTTTGAAATGCACAGCAACAGAATGCAGAACATGGACTGCTCTTACAGTATTTTCCCTGTACACCAAGTCAGAACCGTAGGATAAATAAAAGGGGCATATAAGCAGACAATGAAACCTCTTACAATATTAAATTATGACATTTCTCAACAACAGGTTATACGCTACATGTGCAGCACCACCGAGTCAGAACAGTAACATTAGGCAAAATTAAGAGGTGAAAATAGACCAAATTATTAGGGTGAGGCTACTATGGGCTACTAACAGCTTACTACACAATATACTCTTAGTATTACTTTCTTAGCTGCAGTATACATATCCCTTTATATTGCATAATTTATTCAGCAGCATAAAATACATTTTTGGACTCACCTTGGCTTGTGATGTGCTCACTTAAACATGAAGGTGGTGCGACGGTCCTTTGTGGGCAAATTTTGTCATCCAACTTTGTCATCAAAGTCTGGCATTCTCTGGATTTATGGTGGGAACTCAGAAAAAAACACACAGCCACTCCATTGAATAGCAGGCTATAGGTTGCTTTGCAATGCTTGCAGTTAGCCACTGATCCCTTCCAACGACTCAGTGTTGAATTTGCGATTTCCAACTTGTTGTGTAATCTTTATGTCCAATGGCCGATAAGCACCGATCCATTTTATCTACAATTTCTCTTCCACAGACAGTGCTGAGCTAGGCTGAAAGACCTGCATTCTAGCGCTGCCTTACTCAAGAAAACAAAAAAGAGACCATGTGTGTATGCGGCTTTATTACCTCAATAAAGTTGAATGACGGGTCGCCACTGCAGAGGTGGCACAAACAAACAAACCAAGGCCTCTCCAAACACCTCTGCCATCTGGAGATATGAAAGACAGGCATGGGTGGACATGCTGCTTCTCTTACTCCTACTACACTAGGCCATAATGAATCGCCAGGTGAGGAGTGAGGGGACCAGGTAAAGTAGGTGACATGGGTTGGGTTTGCGTACATATACTAGAGACTACTACAGAGTGTCCTACAGTGTCTAGATATATGATCTCTCCAGATAGAGAGTGAACCTAATCCTACCTGATCTCTGTGCTGTGCTCCCTCTTTGAGGTCAGGTGAGATAGGCCCAGGTCTCTGGGGTTAACCCTTCTCCCTCTGCTCATCAGAGGTGTGCTTATTTATAGGCTGCAGCTGCATCAGCAGCCATGGGAAATAAGTAATAGCACAGGCTCAGTGGCACAGGCTCAGTGGTGACCCATCATTCAGGGAAGGTGGGGCAGAGACCCACCTGTTTTGAGCCCCACATTTTTTGCTAAAAAGGGGGGGTTGCCTGTTTTGCATGTTATTATGGCAATAATAAGTGTCACATATCAGTTTGCAAACAATGTAAAAAATAAATATATCATTGAGTTAAAACCTCTTAAGGAGGCTGCGAATTTTCGTTATTTTCGCTTTTTGTTAAAAATCGCGCAACATTTCAGTGTCCTGCTACTCATGCCAGGAATATAGTATATGCATATGATAAGTGTGTGTGTATAGAAAACACCCTGAAGTCTCTAAAACTGGTTAAATCGTGTCTGTGGCTAGAACATAACGTGTTTAGGAGTCAAAATCCTTCGAAAAACTGCTCACCCAAAACACAAAAATAATATCCATCCGCCAGTCAATGTATTGTCTAAGGCTGAAGAAAATACATGTCAAGCCCCTGTAAACGCCTACAGCTTCCACACGATGTCGCCAATGCTGTCATTTAGGGGCTGGTTTATCCTTGGTTTGGAAACGTGACGCATTTCCTTTCTTTGGGCTCACCACAGGATGTTATGAAAGTGAAAACATGATGATTTCAAGACTTGCTGCTATCGAATACAGATTGCCCCGTGATCAATTTAATAGACTATTAACATTTATTAATACCTAAAGTTGGTTTAGAAAAGTAATTTGAAGTGATTTGTAAAAGTATATAGGTAACTTTTGTAATTTTAAAAAGTGACGTTGCGTCATGTAAAGGGGCATTTTTCTGGATCAGACCGGTCGTCAGCAAATCACATTTTGGGTATAAAATGACGGATTTAATCGGGAAAAAGACCCAATTGTGATGTTTATGTGACATATAGGAGTGCCAAGAAAGAAGCTCGTCAAAGGTAATGAATGTTTTATATTTTATTTCTGCGTTTTGGGTAGCGCCGGCTACCGCAAAATCTGTTGTTTTGTTGACGGTCTGGTATTCTGGGGGGTGCATGCTATCAGATAATAGCTTCTCATGCTTTCGCCGAAAAGCATTTTACAAATCTGACTTGGTGTCTAGATTCACAACGAGTGAAGCTTTAATTCACTACCTTGCATTTGTGTTTTAATGAAAGTTTGAGTTTTATCGAAAACAATAGGTGGCGCTCTAAAATATCCGCTGATTTGATCCCACCAGAGGAACATCCTCCCTAACAAGTTTTAATAAAGCTGCATACAAACATAGTCTCTTTTGTGAGTAAGGCAGCTCCAAAATGCAGTTGTTTCAGCCTAGCTCAGTGCTTTCTTTGGTGGTGGGGCAGCCAGCAGAAAATACAGAGCGTAGGGGTTGGTAATGTTCTCTAGTTGCTCCGTGATTGGCTCACTGTTCTTTCACTCATGGGGACACTACATCACCACTAAATCTAAGGGTAGAGCTCGAAAATGTAAGCCCATTGGGTGCTGCCATAGAGTTACATTAGAAGTGCCCATCCAAGAAGGCTCAAGGTCATTGGCCACAGATAAAATAATGTTATATCTAGAGTACTGTAGCTTTGATTGGACTGATCATGTCAACATCATACTTTCAAAATCTTAGCTAGCAGTAATCATCATGAATGAAGTTGACAATCTACTGGCAAATCCTTTTATTTCATTGTCATAAGAAGAGAAATAGTGAAGAGAAATTATAGATAAAACATATCATCGTCCATTGGATATAAAGATTACATAATTAAGTTGGAAATCGCAAATTCAACAAAGAGTCGTTTGGAAGGAATCAGTGGCTAACTGCAAGCATTGCAAAGCAATCACTAGCCTTATATTCAGCAGAGTGGGTGTGTGGTCCCAAGTCTGTGTTTAAGGGTTTCTTTTCCAAGCTTAAAATGATAAACATTCAACATTGGCCATGCTGTCATGATTTATGCCGCACTCAAAACAACTGTTACCTTGGGAACTGGGAAATCTGACTTCAGTGAGTTCAAGACAACTGGGAACTCAGGAAAAAACAACCTCCGACTGGGAAAATATTTTTTGAATGGTCATTCAACTCGGAATTGTAAGTCGGGAACTCTAGCCTCTTTCTAGAGCTATGACCGGAAGATCACTGACATCATCATGATTTGACTTTGTTTTTATTCTGAGTTCCCAGTTGTCTTGAATGTACCACATTTCCAGAGAATGACAGATTTGATGACAAAGTTGGATGACAAACTTTGCCCACGAAGGACCTCTGTGCCACCTTACTACTGTTCAAGTGAGCACAGCATGACAGGGTGAGTCCAAAAATATATTTTATGCTGCTGCATAAACTATGTAATATGTCAGGGAGATATATATATACTGTAGCTAAGAAAGTAATAATAAGTGTATGTTGTGTAGTAAGCTGTTAGTAGCCCATGTGCCTCACCCTATCCATTTCGCCTACTGTTCTAACATTGTGGTGCACATGTAGCCTGTAACCTGTTTTAAGGACATGTAATAATAGAATATTCTAAGAGCTTTCAATGTCTGCTAAAATACCCCCTTTATTTATCCTACGGTTCTGACTTGGTGTACAGGGAGAATTCTGTAAGAATGGCCCATGTTCTGTGTTTTGTCGCTGTACATTTCAGAAGTGCTGAACAAGTAGTTATATTGAATATCAAATTGAATATGTCTGTCGATGATATAGAGTACAGTATCAACGTATGCATATGAGATGAACAATGTAGGGTAAGTAACATTATATAAGGTAGCATTGTAGCTCGCTCAATAATGTCTTAATCGAAATTACGGATTGCCTCTCATCCGCTTGTCTCATCCCTTATGCATCCCACCCTGTAGTACCCACTTTGGTAACCATGAAGGCTGGCCATGGCTTTAATCAACACCATCATACCCGGAAACCCTAGACCTATTCCAAATCGCATACTGCTCCAACACATCCACAGATGACATAATCTCAATTGCACTCCACACTGCCCTTTCCCACCTGGACAAAAGGAACAACTATGTGAGAATGCTGTTAATTTACTCCAGCTCAGTGTTCAACACCATAGTGCCCACAAAGCTCATCACTAAGCTAAGGACCCTGGGACTAAACACCTCCCAAAACCTCTCCCTCAATGTGAGCAAGACAAAAGAGCTGATCGTGGACTATAGTAAAAGGAGGGTCGAGCAGGCCCTCATTAACATCGACGGGACTGAAGTGGAGCGGGTCGAAAGTTTCAAGTTCCTTGGTGTCCACATCACCAATGAACTATCATGGTCTAAACACACAAAGACAGTTGTGAAGAGGGCACGACAACACCTTTCCCCCTCAGGAGACTGAAAAGATTTGGCATGGGTCCCCAGATCCTCAAAAAGTTCTACATCTGCACCGTCGAGAGCATCCTGACAGGTTGCATCACCGCCTGGTGTGACAACTGCTCGGCATCTGACCGTAAGGCCCTACAGAGAGTAGTGTGGATGGTCCAGTACATCACTGGAGCCAAGCTTCCTGAGATCCAGAACCTACATACTAGGCGGTGTCAGAGGAAGGCCAAAAAAGGTTAAACGACTCCAGTAACCCAAGTGTGTGATTACTTCCTCTAAGGGTTTAGAACTTGAGGAAGTCACCTCATACAAGTACCGTAATTTCTGGACTATTAAGCGCACCTGAATATAAACCGCACCCACTGAATTATTAAAAAATAAGTATTTTGTACATAAATAAGCCGCACATGTCTATAAGCCGCAGGTGCCTACCGGTACATTGAAACAAATGAACTTTACACAGCCTTTAAACGAAACACGGCTTGTAACAAAAATAAATAGGCTTTAACGAAACACGGCTTGTAACAAAAATAAATAGGCTTTAACGAAACACGGCTTGTAACAAACATTAAACAGTAGCCTACCAAGAAAGTCATTGGTCACTATCTTCCTCCTCCTGGGCACTGAAACCACTGAAGTCATCTCCTTCAGTGTCGGAGTTGAATAGCCTCAGAATTGCTTAATCCGATGTTGGATCGTTTTCATTGTCGCTCTCGTCACTTTCATCTGGAGGCAAATTCCCCGCTGAACTTCCCTCAACAACACGCAGCAGTCCAGCCTTTCGAAACCCGTTGATGATAGTGGATTTTTTGACAATGCTCCACGCTGTCAGAACTCACTGGCAGACTTGACCATAAGTGGCTCTTCGCATGCGGCCCGTTTTAGTGAAGGATTTCTCCCCACTTGTCATCCAAGCCTCCCACTGAACACGGAGCGCCACCTTAAATGCACGATTTACACTGATGTCGAGTGGCTGCAAATACTTTGTTGTGCCCCCAGGAATCACAGCTGGAATTGAGTTTGTCCTCTTGATGGCTTCTTTCACAGAATCTGTTATGTGGGCCCTCATGCTGTCCAACACGAGCAATGCCTTGTTCTTGTGAAAGATTCCTCCCGGTCGCTTGCTGTAACACTCCGTATGCCATTCATGCATTAGGCCTTCCGTCATCCATCCTTTCTTGTTGACTTTCATAACAATTCCTCTCTGGAATTTTTATTTTGGCACATCGTCATGCGTTTAAAAATCAACATCGGTGGAAGCTTTTCTCCCGATGCCGTGCAGCTCAGAACACAGGTGAAGTGCGTTTTTTCATGCCCAGTTGTTTTCAGCGTGACGGATGAATCGCCTTTCCTGTTGACAGTCCGAGTGAGAGGCAGGTCAAACGTCAGAGGAACCTCATCCATATTTATGATGTCGTGCGGGCCGATGGAATGCTCCACTATCTTTGCATCAGTGAATTTGTGGAAGTTTGAAACTTTTTCCTCGTAGTCGGGAGGGAGCTGCTGACACAGACTCGTCCGTACCCTGATGGACCGCCCTTTACGTCTCATAAATCTTAGACACCACGATGGTCCACCTCTAAAATACTCAAACTTCATTGCGGTGGCGATTGTTTTGGCTTTCAGTCGGATCTGCACAGTTGAAACACCTCGGCCGTCTGCTCTCTGTGTGTTGACCCAGTCTTCAAGCTCGTTTTCTAGTTCGGGCCATCTGCTTTTCTTCCCTCTGAAAGCTTTTGTTGTCTTTTTGCACTGAGTCAGTTCCTCACGCTGCTGTTTCCAACGTCTTATCATCGACTCATTAAGGCCAAGCTCCTGTGCAGCAGCTCTATTTCCTTTTCCAACAGCCAGATCGATCACCTTCAACTTCAACACCTTCAACAACCATGAAAGCTGCATCATATGCATTTCTCCGTGTCTTTGCCATGATGAGGGTGACAAAATGACTACCGTAATCAGAATGATGGGAAGTTTGAGCGCGCTCGATTTATGTCACATTATGTGACGGTGCTCAGTTTTTTGGCGGCATGAATCTTGTGAAAGCGGGAAAAATCCATAAATTAGCAAATGAAGCAATTGTATAAATTGTATAAACCGCAAGGTTCAAAGCGTGGGAAAAAAGTAGTGGCTTATAGTCCGGAAATTACGGTACTTGGGAATTTGACTAGATGGTACGCTGTCCTTCTCTCAGCACATATCAAAGCTGCAGGCTAAAGTTAAATCTAGACCTGGTTTCCTCTAACGTAATCGCTCCTCTTTCACCCCAGCTGCCAAACTAACCCTGATTCAGTTGACCATCCTACCCATGCTAGATTATGGAGACATAATTTATAGATTGGCAGGTAAGCGTGCTCTCGAGCGGCTACCATTCGGCCATCAGATTTGCCACCAATGCTCCTTATAGGACACATCACTGCACTCTATACTCCTCTGTAAACTGGTTATTGCAAGACCCACTGGTTGCTGCTTATTTATAAAACCATCTTAGGCCTCACTCCCCCCTAATCTGAGATATGTACTGCAGCCCTCATCCTCCACATACAACACCCGTTCTGCCAGTCACATTCTGTTAAAGGTCCCCAAAGCACACACATCCCTGAGTCGCTCGTCTTTTCAGTTCGCTGCAAATAGCGACTGGAACGAGCAGCAACAAACACTCAAACTGGACAGTTTTATCTTAATCTCTTCATTCAAAGACTCAATCATGGACACTCTTACTGACAGTTGTGGCTGCGTGATGTATTGTTGTCTCTACCTTACCCGTTGTGCTGTTGTCTGTGCCCAACAATGTTTGTACCGTGTTTTGAGCTGCTACCATGTTGTGCTGCTGCTATGTTGTTGTCATGTTGTGTTGCTGCCATGCTAGGTTGTCTGAGGTCTCTCTTTATGTTGTGTTGTGTCGTCTCTCTTGTCGTGATGTGTGTTTTGTCCTATATTTTTATTTAATTTATTTTTATTTTTATCCCAGCAGGAGGCATTTTGCCTTTTGGTAGGCCATCATTTTAAATAAGAATGGGTTCTTAACTCACTTGCCTAGTTAAATAAAGATGAAATAAATAAATATAGCCTCTGCATTGTTATATCATTTTCTTGTGTAAATATTTTCCTAATTATATTTCTTAAACTGCATTGTTGGTTAAGAGCATGTAAGTAAGCATGTCACGGTAACGTCTACACATGTGGTATTCGACGCATGTGACAAATAAAATTTGGTTTGATTTGGGGACCAAAATGTAAAAAAAATTTTTTTTGCCCCACCAAGATTTACATGCCAAAATCGCCACTGCTCAGGCTATTGGGAGGATTCTAAACCAGAACACTGCTTCAGGTCAATCTGGCATCCTTTCACATCAATCATACAGTCTCCTCTACTGCTGTTAGCTTAGGTGTGAGCTAGTATATATTGAAAGGATCACTTACAGTCTGGGTACATTTCACATGATAGTGTCCATTTACACCGATTCTCACTTGGCATCTATAAATCTGCAGGAGGTGGAGCAATAGTAGCATCTTAATCAAAGTATCTGGATAAATTGTCAGTTAGTTGTGAATAATGAATGGGGATAAGACACAAAGCAGTCATAACAACTATTGAGCTCCATTGAGCTGTTCAACTGAAGCCTCAAAGGGGGTGAGGCTGGGTAAACCAGAAGCTACACTAAACAAAGAAAACAACCAGTATAACAACACAAGCTATATTCTATGAATCAATTGTAATGACAAAACATGTCAGTTAAGCAAAGCAGAAGAGCTTCACCTTGTTGACAGTCAGTGGTGACACCTGTCAACACAACATGCTGCAGTGCGCTGTCCACTGAACCAGTTAGCATGTAGTGTGCTGAAATGCTTTATTCAGAACATGTGCTACTGGGAAATTAATCCTGGAAGTAAACAGCATGCAGTTGTAGTCATCCAGCCTAGTTAGTGCTAAACTGTACTGGACTGTCTACTGCCTGTGGCCCCCTGCTGGGCCCTAAGTGTCACACAGCTTGTTTAAGGGGATTTCACACTCCAGATAACACGCTCCACTCCTACCTGCCTCTCTCCCTTCTCGCAAACCTCCCTCCTCTCCAACCTCCCTCCCTCCCTCTCTCTCTCTGTCACTGCTCCCAGCAGGGAGGAGAATATGCTAATTCAACCAGGGCTTTCATAGATGACGCACACATGTTCTTCCATCCACATAGATGTCAGAGGCCCTACTCTATCATTCTGAATGAGATGGTCTGTGTTTTGACAGATAATGCGGCTTTAGCGGTGCGGTAGTTCAGTCATGTCACACATGAACTAAGAAAGGCAATCTGACGCACAATCACATTGCGGTCCTTTATTCCATACAGAGCCAACTACTTTAACTGACGTTGTTCAAGGCAATGTGAAGAAACATGAGCGTGATTTCTTGGGACCCCTTAGTGTGAGAAGATACACCAGCCATAGATGCCTATTAGTGTGGTGGATATTATCTGTGTCACATTCTCTCTGCACGCTATTACTCATTTTCATCCCAATATATCAGAGTAGTACTGGTTTGGGATTGGCTAAGGTTTGAGCTGGCAGATTGGCATGCAGGGATTAAAGCTGTGGCTTCATGAATCTGTGTCGCCAACAGGAAGGGCCGAGCCTTGTTTGCCACCCTGTGTCGGCGAGGCCGAGGTAGGCTGGAGAAAGCAGGGTGAGGGTCAACCTACCTACGTCAGGGAATTACTTCAGGCATTTAAACAATGCACAAGGGCCTACTAAAAGTGGCCATCTACAGCCATCCCAGACAAGGCCATTGAGAAGTGGTTATTAATGCTGTCAGTGAGAGGGAGACAGGCTGACTATGGCCTGACAGTTAGCGGATGATGAGATCAAAGCACAGCAGACCAGACAGAGAGTGCTGCTCTGGATCAGATATTATGTCTGTGCCTCTGCTGAAGAACAATGTGAACCATACCCTTCACTCTGAAAACAGCACTTGGTTTTAAAATGAAATCCGAGCCAAAGTTGGCACTAACAGTGCTCTAGCTATAGAAGGGAAAACACCTAACACGAAACGAGTTCCAAATAGCTCCCACAGCTCGCAAAACCTTATTTCTTCCATCCCATGTACATTGTAAAGAGAGGGTTGGATACGTACAGTATACTGCTGCAAATATAGTGAGTAATACAGGTTTTAGTGCTATTTAGCAGACAGGAAATGTAGCCTTGGTTCATTACTAAGAGAACACTCTCCCACTATTATGAATGACTTTCTTTGGGGATCCAAGCCAGGGTTTTTAACAAATGCCTCAGCAACTCTTACAAAAAGTAATATTTAAGATATTTAAGATTTAAGTGGGTCAGGAACAATAACATGAAGGTGGAAAAGCAAGAAAGCTTGACATAACTGCAGAAGTAATTGAATGATATGTTGTGCAATACAGCGCTTCTATCTAGAAACAAAGGGGATAATCAAAGACAGGTGGATAATAAATGCAGATCCATGGCAAGGTGACAACATCATTATGTGCACTTGTCCTTAATCTGTTTGATCAATGAGCACTAAGTGAACACAGAACTACAAACTCACGCCTTCCTCTAACTTGGACTTAATCATCAGATAGTCAGCGGACATCTTCTCTCTCATCCCCATGTACGTACAGCACCAATGAGGAAACCAGAGGACTCCACCTATGGAGTCAACACATTACGCACTGGGGTTCAATTAAGTCACAGAGAAACCTTCAGGTACCATTTAAGTTGAACTATGTATCCTAGCTATGTTTTTCTATTCATCACATAGGTCTATAAGCAATCTCTCCCATTTTCCTCCTCACACTGCAGATTGGTGTGGGCACACAAGGGCGAGCAAGCTGGAAGACAGATGGTTTAAAAGACATCAGGGCCACTGTGGAGCTATGCAGTCCCTAACCACCACCCTTTATTCCTTATACCCTCTAGATAGCTGCAGTCACCATCTGTAACTGTTGATAGCACAATATTAAAAGGATGTTATTCATTGCATTGGAAGAAGAGCAGGTTGTCAATTATTTAAACACAAATTTGGTGTTTAATGCTTATGCATTTAACGTGTAACTACTGTACCAATGACTAAATAACTATTTGAGCTCTTCAATATAAACCTGCAGAGGATAAAGACTAAATAAAATGCATTCTGCCTATAATTCATTACTGCATGGTAAATGTAATATTCAAAATGCATTTGAAGAAAAAAAAAGCAATTTCCAAGTTAATTATGAATTTCATCTGTTGCAGCCATTTTGGGTTCCACCTGTTAAAAGGCAGCATTGCCTCCCCTATGGGAAGCTTATCAGTAATCCAGTGGAGGGATTTTGCTTTTAATTTCTGGTGATGAGGTGTCAGGCAGGTTACTAGGGATTAACATACAGATTTGCACCAATCCTTCTTCACATTCCCCATGCAACCACTGCAAATGGATCCTTCCTGGGTTGGGGGAAATATTCATCAATCTGCAATGCATTCTGCTCATTTCATGCTTAAATACATCAACTTTCTAATCCCTAATGTGGCATAGGAGCTTTTTCCATTTTTAATAAGACATGATTGAGTTAAATTGAGGAAGCAGACAGTGACACACATTATTTACTAGTAATGCCGATTTTCAGGGTGACTTTGTCTACCCCGTTGAACTGAGTGCAGCACTGTTAATTATGAAACAAAAATCCTCATTCAATATTAAATTGTTATATTTTTCTCATTTTAACCACACGTCTAATCGGATATTCCATTGTTTATCTTTTTGTCATGCGGTTTTGACTGAAGAGCTTTGACGATATGGCAATATTCTATCACAGGTAGGTGCACTCCTAAGAGACTTGTGCTTTAAAATGAGATGTAATGGCGTGATCTTAACATTACTGTCTGGAAGTTTGTCTACCTAGTGTTTCACGCCAGAATATAGCACTGATGAACACTAGTATCTCTAATGCGTTCATCCTCTGTAAACTCTGTTCCATTTTTATAATCCCTCCAGGACATGATGCAAGTTGATTTTTCACATTTCAAAATAGTTAATTAACTAGAACACTGGCTGTTCCCTGAGAACCTCCCCTTAATGCAATTAATAACTTTAATCCTCCTGGTTTGTATCTGCTCTAGTAGAGAGAAAAATACAACAAAATGTTGTTTGTGTCTTGCTTTGAAACAGTCACATTGCACTTTACCAAAGAGCTCAACCTGTCAGGGAGCCCAGCTTTCCATTCCACATTTCATCCAGGACAGCTACCCATCATTTCTTAATTAAAAGGATGGTTCTCAAATAACAAGAGGCTAATGAATGATATTGGCACCGAGTAGTCAGTGTAGCCATTCAGAGGACACAAAACTGACAACTAAAAAAACATGAATTGCCTATGACATAACAAGCAAACCAAATCAAGGCGGGTAAATTATTATTATTAGCAGGAGCAACTTGGATACCTTGCAGAGTTTATAATGACCCATAAAACAATAACAGAATAGGCTTATTTACTACATTATTTATTACTACTTTCAATGCCTTGAAAGAAAGCTGCTTAACAGTAAGTAAAGGTTGCTATTAACACTGCATTTAGTGCATGATAAACACATGTAATGCAAAACAAACATATCCTTTGGAAAATTATTCTTCAATAATCTGATTATGTCCGGTATCTGGAATAAATATCACAGGCTAGGGATAGACGAGATGGGGGAAGATACATAGTTATTCAATATGACTGCAAGGTGAATTAATTTACCATATTGTATGACTGTATGTGATTTGAAGTGAAGGATTCTCAGCAGGTAAACTTGGTATGTGGAGTAAAACATCATACACTCACAATGTGAGCCACTGATGGACAGTGGGAGTGAGCTCATCCATGGCATTGGTGCAACACACACACACCCACAATCAAACGCACACACGTGACTAGCAGTTAGAGTGCTGGGCCAGTAACTGAAAGGTTGCTAGTTCGAATCCCTGAGCTGACAAGGTGAAACATCTGCCAATGTTCTCTTGAGCAAAGCACTTAACCCTAATTGCTCTGGTGTTGCGGTTAATAATGGCAGACCCAGGCTGTGACCCCACTCTCAGGGGGCGTTGGGATATGCAAACACATTTCCAATTCACACGTGTATAATACACACATTTAGGTGTGAAATAGGACAAAAATAAACACCCACCAAATTATTATTATTAAACACACACACACAGCTCTTCCATAAATGAAGCACCCCTAAGCCTCTGAAGTAGAAGATATTGCTTATCTAAATGAAATAATTTCCCACTACAGTCATGAGGACTGTGTTGACATTAAAGGCCTGCTAAAGTAGCAGCCATGATTTTGCAGAGGTGACACATTTTGCACGGCCCTGGTGTGGTAGTCCAAAGAGGTAAGATTCAGAGCACAGGGTGGAAGGAAAACAGCATCAGAACTGCGCCCCCAGGCAGCAGATGTGTTTGTCCTTGCACCATTTGTCTGCTGTGATGGACAGGGATTCCAATCCCATCTGCGCCCCACTGTGAGAGGAGACTGAACAGGACAGGATGACTTATCCGATAGGACTGGGGAGACTGGGCAGCCATTTGATCTCTGCCCTCTCCCTGTAGGGCACATTCTTACTGCACAGAGACATCATATCTAATGATGAGCACCAGGCAGTAACCTCTCCACTGATGCCAGATCACAGTTCACACTTTACAAGCTGGATCGTCGAACACACCACTAACATCGCTAACATCACATCACTACCTCACCCCTCCTGCTCACACTGAGATGTGCAGTTTATGGGGGCTCATTCAACAGGGCTCTTTAAAAGGGACTGGTATTACGAGTCACTGTAGAGACGTAGTCTAATGGCTTCCAATTTGAGAGAAAAAGCAGGGAGAAAACAATGAGTGTGTCCACGGCGTTAATGTTTACTTGCTTGTGGTGATGAGAACAGAAAACATGGCCTTGATTTAAAAGAGTCTCACAGCTAAAGGGGGAAAAGCATGAGAGTGTGGTGGACGACTTGTTACCGTCTAGGGACCAGAGAAATATGAACTGTGTTTGAGAGGTGTTTTGGTCGTCTGGTGAGGGCTGAGGGGATTTCAAGGCCCAGTGATCAAGCGGCACTGGCTAATGAAGCGAGAGACAACAGCATCACATTGCAGAGAGGGTGCAGGGTGTAAATAGGACAGAGGAAAAGTCTCACTCTCCGTCTCACTCTCATTCCCTCACTGTCTACTCCACACATCTCCTCTCATTAATCTGTTTCCAAGTCTGCTGCAAGCAAGAGCTGTCAAATGAAAGTGTGAAAAAAGCCATTGTTTCCTTACTGAAGGAGCCCTTGGGAAAAGATTCCAGAGCAGTCGAATCACAGACTGCAACTGCAAAAACCCACATGAGGCGGCAGGGGGGAAATAGCGTGTCTGTCATCTGAAAAAATGCATTATATTTTTACTATTACATGAGGTTAGATGTCCTCAATGTAGAGAACACATTTGGTGCAGTGATTTTTGTCTGTAAATAGATGGTTTCTTGCACATACTGTACCAGCCCATATCGGCTCAGGGCACTGACAATTGTGCATTTTACAGCTTTCAGATCTTCAAAGCTTAAAAGGTAGCTATGGTTCAGATGTGGGGTAGGGAAAGCATGAAAGCTAGAAGCATCCTAACATTCCCCATGGGAGGTCTAACAGACTAAACATGGAACAAAACTGTCAGACAATGTTACCATAAATAAAGCCCCACAACCATTAAACTCATACCTGCAACTCATAAGGAGAGCGACATTATTTTATAAACTGCCTGATGAGATACACTACCGGTCAAAAGTTTTTGAACACCTACTCATTCAAGGGTTTTTCTTTATTTTTTCTATTTTCTACATTATAGAATAATAGTGAAGACATCAAAACTATGAAATAACACATATGAAATCATGTAGTAGTAGTAGTAAGCAAAAAAGTGATAAACAAATCAAAATATATTTTATATTTGAGATGCTTCAAATAGCCCTTTTCCTTGATGACTCTTGGCATTCTCTCAACCAGCTTCATGAGGTAGTCACCTGGAATGCATTTCAATTAACAAGTGTGCCTTCTTAAAAGTTAATTTGTGGAATCAGTTGTGTTGTGTCAAGGCAGGTGGTTTATACAGATGATAGCCCTATTTGGTAAAAGACCAAGTCCATATTATGGCAAGAACAGCTCAAACAAGGAAAGCGAAATGACAGTCCATCATTACTTTAAGACATGAAAGGTAAGTCAACGTTTAAAGTTTCTTCAAGTGCAGTCGCAAAAACCATCAAGCGCTATGATGAAACTGGATCTCATGAGGACCGCCACAGGAATGGAAGACCCAGAGTTACCTCTGCTGGAGAGGGTAAGTTAATTCGAGTTACCAGCCTCAGAAATTGAAGCCCAAATAAATGCTTCACAGAGTTCAAGTAACAGACTGTGTGAATCAGGCCTTCATGGTCAAATTGCTGCAAAGAAACCACTACTAAAGCACACCAACATGAAAAAGAGACTTGCTTGGGCCAAGAAACACAAGCAATGGACATTAGACAGGTGGAAGGGCTTGACTCCTTTGGCCCTTTGGTCTGGAGTCCAAATTGGAGATTTTTGGTTCCAACCGCCGTGTCTTTGTGAGACGCGGTGTGGGTGAACGGATGCTCTCTGCATGTATATTTCCCATTGCAAAGCATGGAGGAGGTGTTATGGTTTGGGGGTGCTTTGCTGGTGACGCTGTCTGTGATTTATTTAGAATTCAAGGCACACTTAACCAGCATGGCTAACACAGCATTCTGCAGCGAAGCGTCATCCCATCTGGTATGGGCTTAGTGAGACTATCATTTGTTTTTCAACAGGACAATGAGACAACACACCTCCAGGCTGTGTAAGGGCTATTTTACCAAGAAGTAGAGTGATGGAGTGCTGCATCAGATGACCTGGCCTCCACAATCCCCCAACCTCAACCAAATTGAGATGTGTAGTGTAGGAAAAGCCAACAAGTGCTCAGCGTATGTGGGAACTCCTTCAAGACTGTTGGAAAAGCATTCCAGGTGAAGCTGGTTGAGAGAATGCTAAGAGTGTGCGAAGCTGTCCTCAAGGCAAGGGGTGGCTATTTGAAGAATCTCAAATATAAAATATATTTGTTTAAATCTCAGCCCTAAGAGGTTAACACTTTTTTGGTTACTAAATGATTCCATATGTGTTATTTCATAGTTTTGATGACTTCACTATTATTTTACAATGAGGAAAATAGTAAAAATAAAGAAAACCCTTTGAATGAGTAGGTGTTCTTAAACTTATGACCGGTAGTATATGTCCTTGATGAAATTGGAGACATTGATGTTTGTCTAAATGGATGTTATTGTAAGAGGTCTTGTGTTTTGAGCCTCTAAGTGCAACTGGATTAATGTTGGTCTTGCTGTGGTCAGGCTGAGAAAAAAATACCCATTAATTTCAACAGTAAAATGGGATAAACAGCATTGCCTAAAAAGGTAACCCTTCTCGTCTACATCATCCTATGTTTGTATGGTTGAGTAGGTAAGGAAATAATGTATTTTGTAGGCGGACCACAATGCTGAATGGGTTCTAAGAGAGGCATTGGGATAAAAGGATGTTCAAACGGCATGCCTGTTTCTCGGATCACAGATTCCTGACCTTTGTGAGCTAAAGGAGAAATGCTTTGTTTTTTTGACGGGCAATTGAAGAGGTCTTATAAATATTCCATGACTAAAACCATTTCTTGCAGTAACTGATCAGTTATCTGTCTTTACAATAATTTAGATTTGATGTGAAGACTTAAAACAAGGCTACAAATAGCCATGAACACCAGAATCTGTGAGAGGGTGTCACAAAGCTTGATGCTTATACAGTCACTGAGCTGGGATAAGGAGGCTCCATTAAATACACCTTATCCTTTTTCTCGCCCCATAACTTTCCAGATATGCTTACATCAGTTAGTTGCATCACATTCAACAGACTAAGTCAGAACAGAATGAAATAAGAGTAAGCTGCTTATTATGTCCTTGTCCTTGTAGAAAACCCTTAGAAAAAGATAAAAAGATGAGAAAAATACAAACAAAGATGTCAGAGGTTGAGAAATACCTCCTTCATCTCCTGAAGGGTGCTGACATGTTTTGTGAATATCAGACACAGTAACAGCTTCATGGTGAAATGTGTCTTTAAAATTATATCAAAGAGACAATATTTAAAAATATATATTTTTATTAACCCAAAACAAAGTTTTTGCTTTTGATGTACTCCCCTAAGCTCAGAAGGGTCACAAGGGCTTTGTGTTTATAAAAACGATACAGCGGGCTGTTGAGTGGTTTTGGTAGAAGTTTTCATGTCTCCAAGGCCAAAGTTACTGAAACATTAAAAAGCAAAACTGTATGATAGATAATAAAAGATTAATTATGCAAAAAGCTAACGCTCCATATTTGTCAGTTGTTGTTTACATGTGGATTTGTGACTACAATGGTGGAGCTTGCATGCAGATATATCAATTCTAGCTGAACACCAGAATCTGCCGAGCAATAACTATTTTGTCAAGAGGCCCCGGGGGAGGGAGGCAATGGTTAGACCACATACAGTACACAACCACATCCACATCCACATATCCAATCAGATGTCTTGTTTTATTCAAAAGCGTGTCAGCAAAGGGCTAGGGACGTCAGAGCACTCTATCAACGCATCACAGCTGCTTTACATCTCAGTCTATCTTTCTGTGACTGTTCTCAACTTAATTCATCAGGGCTTTTACTCTGCAGGCATACATTTCCTCACTGATTTTTACTGATAGGAACGAAAAGAGCTTGACTCAGAGCTATCTTAACAGCTTTTAAAAGGTACATGACAGGTGACAGATTTATCTGATGCTATAAATTTCGACTGATGTACGTGTATCGCTGCCTTTTATGGGACTATTTGAATAAGGTCATTGAACCAGTAGGCCTACACAACATGCCTTTTTAAATACTTTAACTGCACTCCTGAGGATGCTCGTCCTTCCGCATGGGAATCAGGATGTGGACTAGGCACTCTAAATCAAAATGATATGTTGACCACAATTACAGGAGCAATAAAATAAAGTGTATGCAAGCCAAATAAGATTTACTCTCTCCAAAATAACTTGCTTTGGAGCATCATAACCAGTATTTCTATGGTAAAGCACTTCCAAATGAGATCATATTCAGGGGATACAATTGTGTTAAATACTTTGAAAACATAATTGTCTCATAATTGTCTAACATCTCACAATTATTCCTAACGCAATATCAAATAGCCGCTTGATCGCTTCTATCTGCAACACATTAGAAGAGAGGTCAACATTTCAAATCAAATGATAAGACAGAATAGATAACCAAGCTGTTAAATTCACTTCAATGTGGTTGTGTGTTGTTCTTGATATCAATGCCATGTAACATTATAAGTAAGTTAGTGCAGCAGCCTAGGACTCAGGAGTCAACTCAACTCCCGCAGTCTATCTGTGAGTGATTAACCGCATGAGTGTACATGTCACTACTGCTATGTCAACGATGCATCCAACTAGATTACAACATGCAACTTTTAATTGAGAAAACTGCTGACATTACAATCACAGATGTCTTACACAACTCCTCCTTAAATCTCATTCATGCTTCCCATTGAGTCCCTGAAGAGCGTTTCATTCAAGAAAAATGATTCAAAGCAACAGTGGCAGCTAATCAGACCTGAGGAATCCTGAAGTTATCTTTTGATGTTGTTCTCAATCATAATAGGATAGAGTACTGTAACAGGCTGGCTGTAAGAGATAATCGCTGCAGTGAAAAAAGTAGCCATGGACCTTTGATTCTAACTTGGGCTTATTTTTACTCCTCCTCTTGGTACTTCTCTCTGATGCTACTTCAAATAAAATTGTTTGTATTTTCTCTGGACTTTAATACTGTATGCCTTAAGCAAGTCAGCCATATCAGCTATGTTTTTTTTTTAAAGGCACTAAACGAGTCTAAATGAATTGTTTCGCTGCTAGACAAGGCTCCGCTGATAGCCAGGTGTAGCGGTGGTAAGGATTCACTCCATTGTGCTGGATAGAAAGCTCTGTAGGCCCTAACAGTTTGTGGGCACCACGTGTTGCCGTTATAGTGCAATTAATGTATTGTTTAGTGTTGTGTAGTGTCTTTGCTTTCATGCATCTAAAAAAACGTTTTTGAATTTGTCCACCAAGATGTACATGCTAAAATCGCCACTGCACCTCTGTAAAGCACAGCCTGGAATCAACAAAGCAACTGAAGCAAAGCGTTGCCTCCCCAAACTGTGCTTTTCTAACATCAAAGAGTGCTCATCTCCCTCTTACCTTCACCCTCACTCTTGCGCAACTACTTTGCCACTGTCTCTCTCTCTCCCTCGCTCCCTCTCTCTCTCCTCAAAGCTGCCCCTTCTCGAGGAACATGGTCGTTCCACGGATGTGTGTGCGTTGTGAGAGGTGTCATTTTGCCTGTGCATCCAGGTCGTTCCTAATTAAGAAGTGAATTCATTGAGGGCTAGAAAAAGAGAGGGTGCCACATGACCACCTGTCTGAGGCAGCAATCGTCTCGCTAGTACTTGTAGATCCAGACAACCTGGATCTGATACCTGCATAATTTGACACATCATTCAGGGGGAAGACATGAACAATTGTAATGTCTATTGGATTAGATGAAAAGATAGAGGGACTGAAAATGTCCAGTTAACAGTCCTCAGGCTTTTTGAGAGCGTCCTATAACTCAGCGCCAGGGCTAGTATCTATCTACAAAGTGCTTTGGTAAGTGCTTTGTTTTTTTTGCACTTTCTGCCTAAGCACGTTATGGTAGTTATTCAGGTTTGTACAAAAGTACTTTCTATGCAGTGAAAGAGGTACTTGTTGCCATGGATGACCAAGTAGGAAACAAGAGACACACAGAATTAGGGTTTTTATTCCATGACAGGAGAAGATAAACCAAAAGGTGTGTTAAAATAAACAAATATAAACTGAATTGAAAAAACAAACTCTCCTAAAGCTTCAACTTAAAAAAAATCTGAAATAAAAAAGTCCTAACATTTAAAAGTCATTCAGCGCATTCTCAGGTGACATTGCGTGAAGGAACACTAAGTAAAGCTAGTTTTTTCCCGCTCTTTCTGGAAACCCTAAGGAGTCATAAACTGCATGACCAAAAGTATGTGTTTTTTCCTCGTCGAACATCTAATTACAAAATCATGGGCATTAATATGGAGTTGGTCCACCCTTTGCTGCTATAACAGCCTCCACTCTTCTGGAAAGGCTTTCCACTAGATGTTGGAACATTGCTGCAGGGACTTGCTTCCATTCAGCCACAAGCGCATTAGTGGGGGCGATTAGGCCTGACTCGCAGTCAGCGTTCCAATTCATCCCAGAGGTGTTCGATGGAGTTGAGATCAGGGCTCTGTGCAGGCCAGTCAAGTTCTTCCACACCGATCTCGACAAACCATTTCTTTATGGGCTTCACTTTGTGCACGGGGGCATTGTCATGCTGATACAGGAAGGGGCCGTCCCCAAACTGTTGCCACAAAGTTGGAAGCACAGAATTGTCTAGAATGTCATTGTATGGTCTAGTGTTAAGATTTCCCTTCACCGGAACAAAGGGGCCTAGCCCGAGGCATGGAAAACAGCCCCAGACCATTATTCCTCCTCAACCAAACTTTACAGTTGGCACTATGCATTGGGGCAGGTAGTGTTCTCCTGGCATCCACCAAAACCAGATTTGTCCATTGGACTACCAGATTGGTAACTGTGATTCATCACTCCAGAGAACGCTTTTTCACTGCTCCAGAGTCCAATGGCAGAGAGCTTTACACCGCTCCAGCTGACGCTTGGCATTGTGCATAGTGATCTTAGCTTTGTGTGTGGCTGCTCGTCCATGGAAACCCATTTCATGAAGCTCCCGACGAACAGTTATTGTGCTGACGTTGCTTCCAGAGTCAGTTTGGAACTCAGTAGTGAGTGTTGCAACTGAGAACAGATGATTTTCGCTCTTCAGAACTCGGCGGTCTCATTCTGTGAGCTTGTGTGGCCTACAACTTTGTGGCTGAACCGTTGTTGCTCCTAGATGTTTCCACTTCACAACAGCAAATACAGTCAACCGGAACAGCTCTAGCAGGGAAGAAATTTGACAAACTGACTTGTTGGAAAGGTGGTATCCTATGATGGTGTCACGTTTAAAGTCACTGAGCTCTTCAGTTACACCATTCTACTGCCAATGTTTGTTTATGGAGATTGCATGGCTGTGTGCTCGATTTTATGCACCTGTCAGCAACGGGTGTGGCTGAAATAGCCTAATCCACTAATATGAAGGGGTGTCTACATACTTTTGTATATATAGTGTACCTAACTGCCCCAGTAGCTTTCCATAGTCCCCTACATACACCACGGCAAACTCTGTCCATTGTGCTGTCACAGCGCAGCGAAGATACAGATTTTGTGCCAACCTGTCACTCAATCATTTGAACCTTTTTAGATATTTTTATCAAGGGACATAAAACTAAAACTGAGGGGCGCAAGTTTCAACTTAGGGGGCTGAGCCCCCTTTTGTCCCCTTTTGGAGCCGGCCGGTTTTGCAAACCATTCATTTTCAATGAACATGATCATGATACATTGTTTCAGGTTATTCTAAATACATTAAGTTATTTCAGGATTAACGGTGCACAGTATCAATGTTTGAAAAGCACTTTGCTATTTCAACATGTGACGGAAACATTTTTTTTCCTGCAATGAACAGATCTGTGGCACTTTCCAACACTCCTCCGGAAACATACTTTAACAACGGAATTCCAGAACACAACTGGCTTACATGCTGCCGACATGGGGCACGGAGGTAAACAGAAGACATTACCTAGAACTTTGACTGTTTGTAGATAAGGATATTAGTTCAATTATAACGTTAGATGACACCAGTGGCTGTTACAACGTGAACTGTAATGTTACGACTGTAATTGTGCATTTCTGCAAAACAGTTATGGGATAAAAGAAGGATAAGGATATTTTTAGGCAGGGTTTTTTACTGTGCGGTCCACGGTACAGCCGTCACACTTGTCATTGATTTGAACTTGTCATTTAACTGTTATATCTCAAACACACATTCCCCTGAGTTCAACATATCAACATCATTCACTTACAATTTTCCATGCTTTGTTGTAAAGTGATGTCAGACAAAAATATATCTTACAGTTTTTCTGAAAGGTCCATTACAATGACTACAATCCAGGCACAGAGCAGGTTGGTGGGAAAGCACCATTTTCCAACACGGCTTTGCTTTTAGCGGCTGACCTTTTGCTGTTGCCTCTCCTTGTAAACCTCGGAATGATGCCACCTCGCTGGTGTGTCTCTACATCCCTGAATTGACATTTAAAAGAGGAACAGATGGCTATAATAATCTTCGGTCCTTGAGTGTGGTGCCAAAGCATTCCTTGGGCAAAGTGGTGTCTCTCAAGGAATGTCTGTTTGTGGCCAAGCCAAGTAAACACTTTGTGCCTGTGGGGGGTCATGGTCCCTATCCTCACCAGTAGGTCCTGCATCCTTTCACTGATTACACCTCCCTGCAATTAATCTTCCATAGCAATGAAAATGTGATGTCACCCACCTTTGTTACAGCAGACAAAAGTGTATTCCACTAATACCGCCTACAACTGTTATACATATCCTAAAAAACACAATATTTGTTGTTCCAGTACTTCTACCTCTGTGTTTGCCGGGACGACACACCCTGCATTTAATTGATTGCTACATACAGTACATTCAGTCTGAAACTGCCATCCTGGAAGTTGTTTATGTGAGTATCAAAGTCTATAACGTCATCATATAGACCCGGCTCTGGCTCAACCCATCGGTTTATGGGACCAATGAAAATGGTCAGAATGTGTTCCATTCTAGAAATTGTCAGGGAGGGAGGCAAATCTAGACTCATCCTGAAGAAGAAACATCAGTTGGCCGGAGTGGTGTGGATTGGTAACCAAGCAATCCCTGTGCACCTCTTAGTAACTGCCTGAGGTATTTAGCGCCTTTCCCCAGAGACAGAGAAGTGATATGAGTTGTTCCAGTCATTTATGGGACACCAGAATTGTTTGCTCAAATAAAAATAATTATGCAGTACTGTCCCCTCGTGAAGTGTTGTTACTACATAATGTACACTAATCACAATATGCATAGGCCATATTTACTTGTGAGAGGATTGGATTACAGATAAGATTTTAATTTGATCACCCTGTTGCAGGAGAACTTTACTGCAATGTAGGAAATGTTCAACTTATTTGAGGTTAAAAAGGCTTCTGAAGTTTACACATTTCTGACTTGATTTTCCCTTATGTGAAATCTATCAACCCCTACAAAAATGTCCATTAATTATAATCTACATAATAATTCACATTTCCTGTTGCTGCAGGATTATTTTCCTTCTGTAGAAAACTGACTAAAATTAAGATCTTACATCTGTAGGAAGCAGATGAGATCATCTTCAGAGCGAAGGGAAGAAAGATCCCCAACCCACCAACAATGTCCTCCTTCAAAACGGCATTAGCGGCTCCATTAAAATCCTGTCACCTTTTTTCTTTACGTCTGTCTGTCGTGCTGAAGAGAAGAGAAATCACAGTCATTCAAATGCTAAGTGACTTCCTCTCCCCTGTGAATATTAGAGAGGAGAGCGGTGCTCCATCATTTACTCTGCAGCCCACAAAAAAAGAGAAGGGGATGCAAAATGAGACTATGGTGCTTTGAATATATCCCCCACCTCCGCAATATCTCATCACAAGCCATTACCTCCGACTGCTTGACACCTACAGAACGCTGCAGAGTGACAGTCTTCATTAAGACTCAGCTATATACATGGGCACATACCTAAAGCTACATAAGTGAGTGTCACATTGATTTCATCACATTGGCAGTTTTCAAAATTAGTTTGTAAGGCTCCTTATCACCATTTTTAGACAGAAAAAACACCTTATTGTGGCAGCAAATGGTTCAATGAGATAATTTAAGTCCTGGGTACCCTTACAAAAATGTACCATGGCATCAGCATGGTAGTTTTCGTTGTACTACCATGGCAGGAAAATACCATGGTATTTGCACCATTACCAGGGTATTTTCCTGCCATGGTAGTGACCAAAAAAAAAAGTTGTTTTTTTCATTGTACTGGCTACCATGGTACAAAAATGAACCCGTGGTAGTACAATGAAACAAAATACCATGGTTTTATACTAGCTGTAACGTAATTCGTCCTCCTCTAACGAGGAGTAGTCAAGATCGGACCAATGCGCAGCGTGGTATGTGTCCATGTTAATATTTAATAAATCAACTGAACACTGAATAACAAAACAACAAAGTGAAAGAACGAACAACAAAACAGTCCTTCTGGTGAAGACACAAAACAATCACCCACAAAACACAGGTGGGAAAAGGCTACCTAAGTTCTCAATCAGAGACAACGAACGACACCTGCCTCTGATTGAGAACCATACCAGGCCAAACACATAACCACAACATAGAAAAAAGAACAGACCACCCACCCCAACTCACCCCCTGACCTAACTAAAACAAAGACATAACAAAGGAACTAAGGTCAGAACGTGACACTTGCAGCATGTCTTTATGAAACATGAAAGCATGGTAGTTGTTTACAATGTATTATGATGATCTGTGTCCCACCATTTTTCGGGTAAAGTGACCAAAAATTATTAATTTATGGTGCTCACATAATGCAACATTAACTATTCGTTCTGCAATGGCAAGGCGTAGGGCTAGTACCCTCTTAAACCCATTTAGCTAATAGTGAAAAACCCCAACACACATGGTCTAGTAGTGTGGTGTACCCTCACCTTGGGACATGGATAGGGTATGGTGAGAAGAATGAAGGGATTCTGAAACCTTAAACTAACTATTTTAAATCTTCAAGGCTTCATTCTTCCCAACATACCCTAAAAACTGCATTGAAGAGAGAAGCACCATATAAACTAACTATTTTAAATCTTCATCTGGTGCTTCTCTCTTCAATACAGTTTTTAGTTGTCTCTCACTCATTCATCGGGCTTGGCTACTCTTATAAAATTCTAAATAGTCAACATACAACAACAAAAAACATTTGTAAAAAGGTATTAATTATCATCTTATCGCATAGATATCGCATTGTAAATTCACACTGGCTGTCTACTCCCATTTCAGAGAGCTCTCGTCTGAGTGTGCCAAAGCGCAGAATAAGTGACAAATTTACGAACGCTCAATACCCATTGAATATGGCCGGTGTCAGTAAACGTCAACAAAAAAGGTTAATTCAATTGTTGCCAGCAACAGTTACAGTCACCAACGCTCTGGATAACATAAAAACAGCCTAGCCAGCTCTGCTAGGGCAAGTAAAATGGTCAGAGTGAGGTGTTCTCTCATTTGTGTCTTGAAGTAGCTAGCAAGCTAGCCAACGTTAGCCAGTTAGCTTGGGTGCTTGACTGCCGTTGTGCGGCCAGCTCGGATAAACCCTAACCCAGAGTGCACTCTGAGCGCAGTCTGGCACTCCAGATTGAATTTACGATCACACCCAATGTTTCCCTTTATTTACACTCTGTGTGAACGTGTATTGATCCTGTCACCATGACGACAGGCTAGCTTGACTGGCTCTAACTTTAGCCAACGTTAGCTTCTATGCTAACAAATATTAAATATTAATGAAACTATCAAAACATCAAAAATAACAATTATATCTTTACACTCCGCTTAACTTGGTGTTTAATATGTTATGCTTTATAACTCGCTCACCGTGATGATAACGTTTAAAATATTTTGTTTATCTGGCACTTTTCTCTTCATTTTTCAGGTGGCTTGGCTCTCTCATTCAACTGACTCACTGGCTAGGAAGTATAGTGTGAGAGCCACTGTAGAGTGATAAGAGTGTGAAGCAACCAGTAGAGCGAGCGGCTCCCTCTGCTGGCCCGAAACAAGCACAACATCCCTTGACTATAACTACTTTAAATGATTGCAAAATGCCAAAAATTAGGCTGCCATATATATTCATTCTCCCACATTTCAGATTGGCAAGCCAGGGAAACCAAACATGAGCAAAAAACAGTACTATTTATACAGAAAGTATTATCCCTTTTTCACAGAAATGGTTTCCCTTTTTCATTGATGTTACAGACAAACTAGGACCAATAATAGTAGTCTGCCTCTGACTTTATCAGAAACTTTCCCATACTGGTATATAAATTCATCAATATAATCTCAACCAACCTCTTTTGACCTTTGGGTGTTTATTTATTTAATGCATTATACTGCCATTTTGCTATGGTAACGCACAATTAATAAAGATGGTACCATATGATATTTTTTGTTACCATGTATCATAATTGTCCATTACCGTGGTAGAATGTATAATGCAGGTTAAAACCATGGTATTTCCATGATACACATCTTACCATGTTGAAAAATGTGGCAATACCATGGTATTATTTAGGCGCATGTCAGTACCATCATAATTCAAAGCTAAAGTCATGGTACATTTCCATGATTCAGATCTATACCATGGTATAAATGATGCAATACCATTGTAATATTTAAGTACAATGGCAGTGCCATGGTAGTACCAAGGCTTAAACCATGGTACATTTCCATGATTCAGACTATACCATGGTATAAGTGCAAGTACCATAGTGGCACCATGGTATGAATGAAAGTACCATAGTAGTACCATGGTACATTTTTGTAAGGGTACTGAATTTGCCTTTTGCAAGCTGTGTTCTGGCTGGTGGTACCAACGTACCTTTCACGTATAGAAATATCCGTCCCATGTATTATAGACCATATTTTGTTAATGCTTTCTATTTTTGCTTGACAGGTCACAGACGGGGGCACCATTAAGCAGAAAATTTTCACCTACGATGCTATGTTTAATACCAATTACTCGCATATGGAGGACTATCGCAAACGAGAAGACCTTGTGTACCAATCTACGGTCCGGTAAGCATCCCAACCAATCACTTCTACATTGAATGTTTAAATGTAATCTTCTCCCATTTAGTTTGTTGCCCTGCTACGTTGTACACTGTAAGCCTATTTAACCTACAGTATATCCCAATAAACTCACCATGTTGCTAGGAATTAGTGAGCAGAGGTTTTGCTAGTTCCTTCCTACCATCTGTTGCGGATGATACTGGGACTGGATGTGATGACCCCGATGGAGGGTTAACACCATCATCGTCTTGGCAGGGAGAAGGAGGGAGGGGACGAGAGGTGGTGAGACTCTACTCCGCCACACTGCTGCTCAGGATGTAGATTTCATTGTTGAGCTCTGTCTGAACAGCTGGCCAGGTCAATCATTATTCCCACCACAGAGCTGCTTATTTTCCAGGTAGTGTTGTTCTCCTTTATTTTCAAGGTAGGGTGGTTCACCTTAGGCACAGCTTGGGGCAGCACTACTGCATGCGGGCTGTGCTCCATACCTCCTTCGCCACCCTCCTTCCCATCAAACACACGTACATACACACCCTACCTGATCCCAGAATATAGAGCCCTTCTGTTTATGCATGAGCAAGGTTTGCAGAGTACAAGAGAAGGATGGAGCGAGAGGAATCATCTGGCTCTGGTTGGGTAGATGACATGTCTGAGGAGTCCTGGGTACTGTCTTCCTTTATCCCGAGCCTTAACAATACGGCTGGCATCTGCTCCCCTCTCCCCCAACCATCTCCCTCCCTCTCCTCTCCCTTTCCCTCTACCCCAACCATCTCCCTCCCTCTCGCCCTCCCTCTGCCGCTACCCCAACCATCTCCCTCCCTCTCCCTTACCTTCTCCCACAACCATCTACCACCCTCTCCCCCACCCATCTCCCTCTCCTCCCATGCATTCTCTCCTCTTGCTTTCATTGCCTCCCTCCATCCCTCTCTCATATTGGCACTCATACTTTGTATAGAGGAGTAATAGAAGCCATTAAGCCAACACACTGCATCATCTAGTACCTCTTATCTCCCCCTCCCTCTTCTCCCCCTTCTCTCCCGCATCCCTCTTCTCTCCTCCCTCCCTTTCCCTCTACCCCCATTCTCTCCCCCTCCCTCTTCTCTACCCTCCTCTTCTCTACCCCCTCTTCTCTACCCCTCCCTCTTCTTCCCCCTCCCTCTTCTCTTACCCCCTCTTCTCTATCCCCCACTCCCTCTTCTCTCCTCCTCCCTCTTCTCTCCCCCTTCTTCTCTCCCCATCCCTCTTCTCTCTCCCCCCTTCTCCCCCTTCCCTCTCCCCCACCCTCCCTCTCCTCACTCCCTCTTCTCTCCGCCCTTCTCTTTTCTCTCTCCACCATTCCCAACCTCTCTCATATGTATCTTTTATTTCTGAGCTACTGAGCATTTCCCAACTGAGTATGATGTGCTCAGACAATCCAACAGTACCTTCAGGGGAGTAGTCATCATTGGAATGGACTATTTTACACATGTACTCATACAAGGACAAGTGCGCGCACACACACACACACACACACACACACACACACACACACACACACACACACACACACACATACACACACACACACACACACTCTCATTAGGATTTGAATCGACAGTCGCAGCATGAGGAACAGTTGGACAGTACCTGCTCTGACCTGTCTGTCTGGCAGAGTGCTTAGCCGGCGTTAGTCAAACAGAGAGGTAAAAGGGCTACAGCCATAGTCACCCAAGACCAGTCAATCCTCCCTGATGTATCCCATGCCTTCCTCCATGGCAGAACACAAATCAAATCAAATCAAATGTATTTATATAGCCCTTCGTACATCAGCTGATATATCAAAGTGCTGTACAAACCCAGCCTAAAACCCCAAACAGCAAGCAATGCAGGTGTAGAAGCACGGTGGCTAGGAAAAACTCCCTAGAAAGGCCAAAACCTAGGAAGAAACCTACAGAGGAACCAGGCTATGTGGGGTGGCCAGTCCTCTTCTGGCTGTGCCGGGTGGAGATTATAACAGAACATGGCCAAGATGTTCAAATGTTCATAAATGACCAGCATGGTTGAATAATAATAAAGCAGAACAGTTGAAACTGGAGCAGCAGCACGGTCAGGTGGACTGGGGACAGCAAGGAGTCATCATGTCAGGTAGTCCTGGGGCATGGTCCTAGGGCTCAGGTCCTCCGAGAGAGAGAAAGAAAGAGAGAAGGAGAGAATTAGAGAAGGCACACTTAGATTCACACAGGACACCGAATAGGACAGGATAAGTACTCCAGATATAACAAACTGACCCTAGCCCCCCGACACATAAACTACTGCAGCATAAATACTGGAGGCTGAGACAGGAGGGGTCAGGAGACACTGTGGCCCCATCCGAGGACACCCCCGGACAGGGCCAAACTGGAAGGATATAACCCCACCCACTTTGCCAAAGCACAGCCCCCACAACACAACAGGGATATCTTCAACCACCAACTTACCATCCTGAGACAAGGCTGAGTATAGCCCACAAAGATCTCCGCCATGGCACAACCCAAGGGGGGACGCCAACCCAGACAGGATGACCACATCAGTGAATCAACCCACTCAGGTGACGCACCCCTTCCAGGGACAGCATGAGAGAGCCCCAGTAAGCCAGTGACTCAGCCCCTGTAATAGGGTTAGAGGCAGAGAATCCCAGTGGAAAGAGGGGAACCGGCCAGGCAGAGACAGCAAGGGCGGTTCGTTGCTCCAGAGCCTTTCCATTCACCTTCACACTCCTGGGCCAGACTACACTCAATCATATGACCCACTGAAGAGATAAGTCTTCAGTAAAGACTTAAAGGTTGAGACCGAGTTTGCGTCTCTGACATGGGTAGGCAGACCGTTCCATAAAAATGGAGCTCTATAGGAGAAAGCCCTGCCTCCAGCTGTTTGCTTAGAAATTCTATGAACAATTAGGAGGCCTGCGTCTTGTGACCGTAGCGTACGTGTAGGTATGTACGGCAGGACCAAATCAGAGAGATAGTTAGGAGCAAGCCCATGTAATGCTTTGTAGGTTAGCAGTAAAACCTTGAAATCAGCCCTTGCTTTGACAGGAAGCCAGATTAGAGAGGCTAGCACTGGAGTAATATGGTCAAATTTTTTGGTTCCAGTCAGGATTCTAGCAGCCGTATTTAGCACCAACTGAAGTTTATTTAGTGCTTTATCCGGGTAGCCGGAAAGTAGAGCATTGCAGTAGTCTAACCTAGAAGTGACAAAAGCATGGATTAATTTTTCTGCATCATTTTTGGACAGACAGTTTCTGATTTTTGCAATGTTACGTAGATGGAAAAAAGCTGTCCTTGAAATGGTCTTGATATGTTCTTCAAAAGAGAGATCAGGGTCCAGAGTAACGCCGAGGTCCTTCACAGTTTTATTTGAGACAACTGTACAACCATTAAGATTAATTGTCAGATTCAACAGAAGATCTCTTTGTTTCTTGGGACCTAGAACAAGCATCTCTGTTTTGTCCGAGTTTAAAAGTAGAACGTTTTCAGCCATCCACTTCCTTATGTCTGAAACACATGCTTCTAGCAAGGGCAATTTTGGGGCTTCACCATGTTTCATTGAAATGTACAGCTGTGTGTCATCCGCATAGCAGTGAAAGTTTACATGATGTTTTCGAATAACATCCCCAAGAGGTAAAATATATAGTGAAAACAATAGTGGTCCTAAAACGGAACCTTGAGGAACACCGAAATTTACAGTTGATTTGTCAGAGGACAAACCATTCACAGAGACAAACTGATATCTTTCCGACAGATAAGATCTAAACCAGGCCAGAACTTGTCCGTGTAGACCAATTTGAGTTTCCAATCTCTCCAAAAGAATGTGGTGATCGATGGTATCAAAAGCAGCACTAAGGTCTAGGAGCACGAGGACAGATGATCCCACCACAAATGGACCAAGCAGTGTGGCCAGGAGGAGAAGACATTCTGGTCTTGGGAGGAGATAATGGCAGGAGACGAAAGCCTTCCATGGAAGCAGACGCAGGAGGATCAACGGCGACTCCATGACGGAAGCCCGAGAGGCAGCCCCCCAATTTTTGGGTTCGTCGGCAAAGCAGAGGGGCGAATATGAGAGCGAAGAGGAATATTGGGATAGACTGAACGATGAGTATTGCTAGATAGTTGAGGGGAGTGATGAGGTAGAGTGGATGTTTTGGTGTCTGGAGCAAGACAGTCGCCGTGAGGAGTGTGGGACCAGTCAGGCACCATGTTTTGCGGAGATACGAAATTTGTCTCCAGTGCGCATCCACAGCCCGGTGCGTTCTGTGCCAGCTCCTCGCATTTGCCGTGTGAAAGTGAGCATCCAGCCAGGATGGGTTGTGCCGGCTCAGCGCTCCTGGTCTCCAGTACTCCTCCTTAGTCCAGGATATCCTGCGCCGGCTCTACGCACTGTGTCGCCAGTGCGCCTTCACTGCCCAGTGCGTCCTGTGCCAACGCCCCGCACTTGCCGGGCTAAAGTGAGCATCCAGCCAGGACGCGTTGTGCCAGCTCTACGCCCCAGACCTCCAGTGCACCTTCACAGCCCAGTATATCCTGCGCCGGCCATATGTATTGTGTCTACAGTGCGCCTCCACAGTCCAGTACATCCTGTGCCTCCTCCCTGCACTCGCCCTGAGGTGCATGTCATCAGCCCGGTGCCACCTGTACCGGTCCCATGCATCAGGCCTCCAGTGCGCCTCCACAGGCCAGAGCTTTCGGCGACAGTTCCTAGTCCAGAGCTTCCGGCAAACGTTCCCAGTCCAGAGCTTCTGGCTACAGTTCCCAGTTCAGAGCTTCTGGCTACAGTTCCCAGTCCAGAGCTTCCGGTGACAGTTCCCAGTCCAGAGCTTCCAGCGACAGTTCCCAGTCCAGAGCTTCCGGCGACAGTTCCCGGTCCAGAGCTTCGTGCGACAGTTCACGGTCCAGAGCTTCCGGCGACGGTCCACAGTCAGGAACCTCCAGAGACAGTCCACAGTCTGGAGCCTCCTGAGACGGTCCACAGTCCGGAGCCTCCTGAGACGGTCCATAGTCCGGAACCTCCTGAGACGGTCCACAGTCCGGAACCTTCTGCGACGCTCCACGGTCTAGAACCTCCAGCTCCATGGCCGGAGCCTTCTCCTGCGCCGATGCCCAGTCTAAGTATGGCGTCGAGTCCAGCTCCAAGGCCAGAGTCTTCTTATGCGTTGGTTCCCAGTCCAGGCACAGCGTCCATTCCCGCTCCATGGCGGGAGCCTCCCCCAGCGCTGATGCCCAGTCTAAGCACGGCGACCAGTCCAGCTCCAAGGTCAGAGTCTTCTTCTGCGTTGCTGCACAGTGTCCAGCCCGGGTCCATGGCTGGATTCACGGGATGAGTGGGTTCTTCGTCCCGCACCTGAGCCTCCTCCGATGCTGGAGGATCCGCGGGATGAGAGGGTTCTTCGTCCCGCATCTGAGCCGCCTCCGATGCTGGAGGATCCGCGGGATGAGAGGGTTCATCGTCCCGCACCAGAGCCGCAACCGACACTAGACACCCCCCCTAACCCTCCCTTTTGGTTTCAGGATTTGCGGCCGGAGTCCGCACCTTTGGGGGGGAGGGGGGTACTGTCACGTCCTGACCATAGAAAGCCTTTATTTTCAATGGTGGAGTAGGTCAGGGCATGACTGGGGGGTGTTCTAGTTTATTATTTCTATGTGTAGTCTAGTTTTTGTATTTCTATGTTAGCCTGGTATGGTTCCCAATCAGAGGCAGCTGTCTATCGTTGGAACAATACAATAAATGGGTAAAAAAAAGGTAAATACCAGCATACCATGCATAAGCACTACAAGAAACAATTAGAAGGACATGGGGGGGAACAGAGGGTTAAATACACAACATGTAATTGATTGAATTGGCAACCAGGTGTGATGGAAGACAAGACAAAACCAATGGAAAATGAGAAGTGGATTGGTGACATCGACCGCCGAACGCCGCCCGAACAAGGAGAGGGACCAACTTCGACGGAAGTCGTGACGTAATTAGATGCTTTTTTCATTAATTAGGCTATTTTCTCTTAAACCATATGGTCTATCTATAAGTAACTGATGGACAAAATGGACACAGACATACAAAATGTATACTATATATGAATACATATATTTTTTTAAGTTATTCAAGTATTAATTACCAATGTTACCTCAATTGCGATAGATTACGTGTTAATTACAACATTACAGAATATTCTGGCAATTTTGGTAAATTACCAGTAGCTTGGCAACCCTCCATGTGACTTTCCCATACTACTGAGGGAAAATAAGTTGTTGAAGGTGTTTAAAAATGTATTCCATCAGTGTGAATATTTAATAGGAGTCACAATGTTAGACATACAACCTTTTCCCCATTCCTAAATTTGAAGGGCAAGTCCCGCTGTCATTCTTCAACAGGCTTCACAGAAAGACTCTGACTCAGGAAAATATATCAGTGTTGTGAGGCTTCTCTGTGACCCTTTGCCGCTGTTTCACCTATCTTTCCATGCCTTGCACCATCTTGTCTAAGAGCTGTCTTCTCAGAATCTTCCTCTGTTCTTGTGTGGGTTAGGCTCCAGACAACCATCCAGGCCTATGGATAACAGCATTGTGTGTAAACACAGGTTTGGGACAGACCAGCATACACATAGTGGCCTACAAAGCCATCCCCCTCTCACAGCACAGAGAATCACAGTGTTCACATCAATGGCATTGTGTTTAAAATAGGACTTTCCTCTCCAGAGGAAACACTGGAGACACAGTGTGCCTCTGCCTTACTGCCTTACACACCTTTCTAGTCTCTTCATATCTTTGTCCTCTAGGCTAACAGTCTCTGTTTCTCATATACTTACATCAGACAATCCTCCCCCTAACCAGCCTTAATGCAGGGATACAAGGCTCCTGCACTTAAGGGTAAGAAGAGCACAGCGAAGCAGAAGCCCAGTTCCTGACACCACGTTAGCTGATTTGCTGCAGAGATTGTCTGGCTGAGCTAACAGGGACCACTCTGTGCAGTGTTCTGTCAGAATGACTCTCTCTCTCACCTCCCTGTCCCTGTAACACAGCACAGCTTCCAGGCATGGACAGCACAGGAAGGGCTGCAAGAAGAAAACACAGAGTTAAACAGAATAGTCATTACTCCCCAGGGAGGATTGATCTCTCTCTCCCTCTCTCTCTTTTCCTTTCCCTTTCTTTGCTGTTTTGCCGCTCTTCTGAGTGGCCTCATTGCCATTGATCCTATCCTGGTGTGTGTGTGTGTGTGTGTGTGTGTGTGTGTGTGTGTGTGTGTGTGTGTGTGTGTGTGGGGTGTACATGGGTGTTTCTATATTGTGAACAGTATGTAGTATGTTGTTTTGACTGTACTGTGAGAGAGTCATTTTTTTTGTGCTGAGTCACTTAATGATACTATTTCTAATGACAACAATGTGTGACTAATGACACTATTTTGATTCCCTGAACTTCTAAGTTTCAAGGTAAACTACTTCTTAGAGTTTCAGGGACAAAAGACACACACACACACACACACACACACACACACACACACACACACACACACACACACACAGAGATTGTATTGCAGCCCCTCACCTTGGTGTGGTTTAGTGTTAATCAGCTTTTTATTAGTTGCTGATTAATGAGCCATGACAGGGTGGAGGGATTCGGGAAATACTTTTTAAAAAACACTGTACCCATAATGCAGTATCAGTGGTGTTTGAGAGAGACAAACAGACAAACCAAGAGACAGACAAAAATAAAGACAAAAAGAGAGACAAAAGGAACAGAGAGACAGACAAACAGACAGATGGAAAAGAGAGACAGACGGAAAAGAGAGACAGACGGAAAAGACAGACAGACAGACAGACAGACAGACAGACAGACAGACAGACAGACAGACAGACAGACAGACAGACAGACAGACAGACAGACAGACAGACAGACAGACAGACAGACAGACAGAGGAAAAGAGTGAGAGACAGACAAACAGATAGAAAAAAGAGAGAGACAGAGAGAGAGAGAGATAAAGAACGAGACAGAGAAAGACAAAGAGAAGAAGAGATGTGCTGGACTGGAGTCACATGGCAGTTGGTTGGCACAGCTAGTGGAGCCAAGACACTAAGAGGAATGCAAGGATAATGCCAACATAGGTATCACTGGTGCCAGGGCTCTCGTCAAATCGTCATAATCACAGTTTGTCAAAGTGCCCTCGAAACTAGAATTAGTGGGTGAAACTGCATGCTACTCCAAAAGGAAAAAGCATTTTTTTGTGGTCAACATTGTTATTATATCAGGATTAATTTGTGAAACAAATTCCAGTGGAAGGGACATCTGGTCAGGATCCAGAGCACTTTATGACATCGGCCGATGTAAAAAGGACTTTATAAATACATTTGATTGATTGATGTGATCTGACATGCTGGAAAAAATGAGTGGCTGAATGAGAGCAATGTGTGTGAGATGCACAGTGGACTCCCATTTTGCCCCCATTCAATATAAATGAGCTTGCTGTCAGTCAATCATTGTGTGACTATCATGTTGGTGAAGTGTTTTGAAGCTGGAGGCCATTGTTGAATTCAGCATTAAAACAGCCATGTCATGTCAGAGATTAGGTATAGGATTAGAAATGCATAGTTTATGGTAGAATGTGACTGCCACTGAGTCTCTATCAGTCAGCATCAGCAACCGTTGACCCATGGGACCTCTCCATAGTGATTGTGGACGTGTGCTCTATACAGGCTGGGGGTGGGAAGGGTGCACGATGGCCCCACACAGGGTTGACTGTTCTCCAACAGAATTATCTCATTTTACCCCCCACCCACACACACACACACACACACACACACACACACACACACACACACACACACACACTCACACACCACTGCTGAACCCATCAGAGCTACGGTGCTCCGAGTGCCCTGCCGCTGTTCCAACAGAGGTCTCCCTCTGAAACAGCCGGGCGGCAAGGACAATTGTTCCCGTTTTGTGGAAATAAATCACAGGGCCTAAATGCGACTGGTGGTGTCTCACTTTGATTATCGCTGTTGACACATTAGGCGGAAACAGAATACAGATTGAGCTCGCAGGCCTTTCAAATATGGCCGTTTCCTGGTAATCTGCTGGCTGCCTGAATAATTTGCTGTCCTTCATTTCTCCAAACTAACATGGAGGCGTTGCTCCTGAAAAAAAGAATTACGTTTTGGTCAAATTATTGCTTCCTGAATTTCAACAAGAGAACAAAAATGTTGTATTCTGACATGTGCATGTCTGTTGTTCACCTCCTTTCGACATCATTCACTAGGGACAAAAGTAGGAACACTATGAAGGACAGTCATGCAATTTGCAAGTGGAATGAATTAACTGAATTCCACTTCAATATTGATTTCCACTTCAAAATGTCCAAACTATTTCCTGTCTGAGAAAATAATGTATTATGAAAAAAAATCAATGTACACTACCGATCAAAAGTTTTAGTGCACCTTCTCATTCAAGGGTTTTTCTTTATTTTTACAATTATCTATATTGTAGAATAATAGTGAAGACTTCAACACTTTGAAATAACACATATGCAATCAAGTAGTAACCAAAAAAGTGTTAAACAAATCAAAATAATATTTTATATTTGAGATTCTTCAAAGTAGCTACCCTTTGCCTTGATGACAGCTTTGCACACTCTTGGCATTCTCTCAATCAGCTTCACCTGGAATGCTTTTCCAACAGTCTTGAAGGAGTTCCCAAATATGCTGATTACATGTTGGTTGATTTTCCTTCATTCTACGGTCCCACTCATCCCAAACTGTCTCAATTTGGTTGAGGTCGGGGGATTGTGGAGGCCAGGTCATCTGATGCACAAATGATAGTCCCACTAAGCCCTAACCAGATGGGATGGCTTATCACTGCAGAATGCTGTGGTAGCCATTATGGTTTAAATCATAGACAGTGTCACCAGCAAAGCACCCCCACACCATAACACCTCCCCCTCCATGGTTTACGGTGGGAAATACACATGCAGAGATCATCCGTTCACCTACACCGCGTCTCACAAAGACACAGCGGTTGGAATCAAAAATCTCAGACCAAAGGACAAATTTCCACCTGTCTAATGTCCTTTGCTTGTGTTTCTTGGCCCAAGCAAGTACCTTCTTATTATTGGTGTCCTTTAGTAGTGGTTTGTTTGCAGCAATTCGACCATGAATTCCTGATTCATGTAGTCTCCTCTGAATAGTTGATGTTGAAATGTGTCTGTTACTTGCGCTATGTGAAGCATTTATTTTGGCTGTAATTTCTGAGGCTGGTAACTATAATTAACTTATTCTCTGCAGCAGAGGTAACTCTGGGTCTTCCATTTCTGTGGCGGTCCTCATGAGAGCCAGTTTCATCGTAGCGCTTGATGATTTTTGCAACTGCACTTGGCTGTTTTAATGCTTTGAATGAGTAGGTGTTCTAAAACTTTTGAACGGTAGTGTAAATGTTTTTATTATTGTGTGTGTTTTTACGTACGTTTTTTTCTGTCATGTCTCTGCAGGCTCCCGGAGGTTCGGATCTCGGACAATGGGCCTTATGAGTGCCACGTGGGCATCTACGACCGAGCAACGAGAGAAAAGGTGGTCTTGGCATCGGGAAATGTCTTTCTCACCGTTATGTGTAAGTAATTTATACTCTGTAGTCAGCCCGTGACTGTGGATATGCAAAAATGTTTAGCTCTGTTCTACTCTGACGTTCTGCAACAGTAATCAACATGTTCTGTTCAAATCAAATCAAATCAAATTTATTTATATAGCCCTTCGTACATCAGCTGATATCTCAAAGTGCTGTACAGAAACCCAGCCTAAAACCCCAAACAGCAAGCAATGCAGGTGTAGAAGCACGGTGGCTAGGAAAAATTCCCTAGAAAGGCCAAAACCTAGGAAGAAACCTAGAGAGGAACCAGGCTATGTGGGGTGGCCAGTCCTCTTCTGGCTGTGCCGGGTGGAGATTATAACAGAACATGGCCAAGATGTTCAAATGTTCATAAATGACCAGCATGGTCGTATAATAATAAGGCAGAACAGTTGAAACTGGAGCAGCAGCACGGCCAGGTGGACTGGGGACAGCAAGGAGTCATCATGTCAGGTAGTCCTGGGGCATGGTCCTAGGGCTCAGGTCCTCCGAGAGAGAGCGAGAGAGAGAGAGAGAGAGAGAGAGAGAGAGAGAGAGAGAGAGAGAGAGAAAGAGAGAATTAGAGAATGCACACTTAGATTCACACAGGACACCGAATAGGACAGGAGAGGTACTCCAGATATAACAAACTGACCCTAGCCCCCGACACATTAACTACTGCAGCATAAATACTGGAGGCTGAGACAGGAGGGGTCAGGAGACACTGTGGCCCCATCCGAGGACACCCCCAGACAGGGCCAAACAGGAAGGATATAACCCCACCCACTTTGCCAAAGCACAGCCCCCACACCACTAGAGGGATATCTTCAACCACCAACTTACCATCCTGAGACAAGGCTGAGTATAGCCCACAAAGAACTCCGCCATGGCACAACCCAAGGGGGGGCGCCATCCCAGACAGGATGACCACATCAGTGAATCAACCCACTCAGGTGACGCACCCCTTCCAGGGACGGCAAGAGAGAGCCCCAGTAAGCCAGTGACTCAGCCCCTGTAATAGGGTTAGAGGCAGAGAATCCCAGTGGGAAGAGGGGAACCGGCCAGACAGAGACAGCAAGGGCGGTTCGTTGCTCCAGAGCCTTTCCGTTCACCTTCCCACTCCTGGGCCAGACTACACTCAATCATATGACCCACTGAAGAGATAAGTCTTCAGTAAGGACTTAAAGGTTGAGACCGAGTTTGCATCTCTGACATGGGTAGGCAGACCGTTCCATAAAAATGGAGCTCTATAGGAGAAAGCCCTGCCTCCAGCTGTTTGCTTAGAAATTCTAGGGGCAATTAGGAGGCCTGTGTCTTGTGACCGTAGCGTACGTGTAGGTATGTACGGCAGGACCAAATCAGAGAGATAGGTAGGAGCAAGCCCATGTAATGCTTTGTAGGTTAGCAGTAAAACCTTGAAATCAGCCCTTGCTTTGACAGGAAGCCAGTGTAGAGAGGCTAGCACTGGAGTAATATGATCAAAATTTTTTGGTTCTTGTCAGAATTCGAGCAGCCGTATTTAGTACTAACTGAAGTTTATTTAGTGCTTTATCCGGGTAGCCGGAAAGTAGAGCATTGCAATAGTCTAACCTAGAAGTGACAAAAGCATGGATTAATTTTTCTGCATCATTTTTGGACAGAAAGTTTCTGATTTTTGTAATGTTACGTAGATGGAAAAAAGCTGTCCTTGAAATGGTCTTGATATGTTCTTCAAAAGAGAGATCAGGGTCCAGAGTAACGCCGAGGTCCTTCACAGTTTTATTTGAGACGACTGTACAACCATTAAGATTAATTGTCAGATTCAACAGAAGATCTCTTTGTTTCTTGGGACCTAGAACAAGCATCTCTGTTTTGTCCGAGTTTAAAAGTAGAAAGTTTGCAGCCATCCACTTCCTTATGTCTGAAACACATGCTGTTCTGTTCTATGGAAATACATTAAAGCAGCACAAAATGACAAGAAATCTACCTCAGCACTTCTTGTGAGTGAAGGTAGCAGACAGACAGCCATGAGAGTAGTTGGACAGGCTGGAGGAAATGTCAAATAGGTTCAAGTTGACATGCACTACTGACACACACTAAGGACAGTTGTACTACAGAACTGAATGCAGTTCTAAAGATGTAGAACTGTCAAGTTTTGACAAAGAAGAAGAATCATCCGGTTTAAGCTACTAATCATAATCATCATCATTACCCTTAGCTCTCCTTCTCTGACTGGTAGTGAACATTTCTCATAGGGTGTGCTCAGCAAGTTTGATGGATGACACTCTGTCTCAGTGTGATAATGAGTGTATGTGTCAGCAGAGGCACTGTTTTTTTGGAGACTGTACTATATCAAACTGTAACACAATTTCACCTACCCCTACTGAACCCCAAGTTCCCTACTAACAGGATACATGACTGCCAAAAAAGAAAGACAAAATAACCTGAACTTTTCCCCTCTCTAATGCTGCTTCTGAGAATACTGTGAAGACCAGGATTTGAACCTGTCCTCCCATCCTCTCTCTGTATAATTACAAACCCATTTCACTGCTATTTTGGAGAATGACGTGTTTCTTCTTCTTCCCATGTTTCTGCCAGTGACCCGAGGAGCTGCTTTTCTCACTCACTCTTTGGCATAATTGTTGGTGTAACTTTCTCTAATGACAGCTGGCTCACTGGCATTTAAAGTCCGGCAGCAAGTCTTCTTATGTACAGCCTATCGCTAATTATCAACAGTAATATTTCTCAGACAAACAGAAGACAAAGAAAAACACAAGGACATGGTTAGACCATTAGCATATTTTGTTCATTTGCCATATTGCCAATGGCTGTTGACATTAAGCTGCAGGTTTACCCAAAGACTACTTCTGGTTCTCATAGCTCCTTCGCTGACCTTCACTTTCCCAGAATGACATAAAACCATTCAATAAACCTGAGATACCGAACCGGATTAACTCTTCACAGACGTAAATGAACAGATCTTTATCAATGGGAGAGGATTCAGCCCAAGTTAACCCCTTAATCGTTTAGGAGTGGTGGTGGTGGTGGAGATATATGAATGATACAGCCAGGGGAAAGTGTGAGGACTATCAGCTGGGTATTAAATCTCCACTGGTGGAGGAGAAGAAGAATGGCCTCTGGCATTGTGGCTAATTGCCGTCTAAACTGAAACAGAATTATTCATAACCTATTAGTGTGCCAAGTTCACTTGGAAGTGAGAAAAAAGGAGAAGGGAGAAAGAAAGAAAATGAGAGGAAAAAGTTAATTAATAGGAGGCAGTACATGGAGAGTATTTCAATTTCTTAAAGGGCTTCATAAATAAGAATTATCATTTTAATGAATTCCCTGCCAAGAAATGAAATCACTCAGTTTCAGAAGGCCAAACCTCGAACTCTTGGTACCTCTGCCACTATCTTTCACTCTGGGAACATTTGAGATGTCTTTGCTTTCATCCTCAACTGCTTAAATTCACAGTGGTTTGGTGATGCCTCAAGGCATGGGAGACCTCTGCCTTGAGGATTATTAAGGCAATGCTATTATAGCCAATGGTGACAGTTTTCTACTAAAACTACATCTCAAAGATATGCTAAAGAAAAGAAAATTTGTTTTCTGGTGTCTTTTTTCTCCAATGGAGTCAAAAGTTTCACTGGCTAGAGAGTGCTGGAGAACACATTTGAGTTCTATATCCCTGAAAATCGGAAGCATCCAGTTGTTGACATTGACAACTACGCTAAAGCAATGTGGAAAAACAATATCCAACAAATAGGGAGTTTTCGGCCCCGCCCGCCCTTCTGGAATCCTCTTTATCAAGGTTAAGGATCCGGATCACATTCAGCTGCTCACACTCCCCCTCACTTTACGTTTCTCTCTTGACTCACCTGGTCCTGGAGTGCTGCAGGCACTTCTTGTATTTTAATTTAACCAACCTGGAAGACCATATGTGTTGAATTTGGTCAATCACTGAACTGATCAATTAGCTCAGTTGGTCAGGTGTGGTGCCTAGTTGGAACAAAATGCTGCAGTACCTGCGGCACTCCAGGGTTTCCTACCCCTGATGTAGTCCATCTCTACCTCATATTTCTGAACAGCTGAAATAAAACCCTGTGGCAATTTGAACGAACGTTCTCAAAAATAATTATTGAAGGCTATACAACCTTCTTTGTCATTTGTAAAGTATAAATGGAGTTACACAAGCAGAACGCGGCCCTTAGACATCCTGAGTGGGGCAGCGGTCTATGGCAGGGCATTGCAGTGCTTAGAGGCGTCACTACAGACCTTTGTTCGTTCCCAGGCTGTATCACAACCGACTGTGATCGGGATCAATTGTGTAGCGCGCAATAGTCCCAGCGTCATCCAGGTTAGGGGAGGGTTTGGCCGGGGGGGTAGGCCATCATAGTAAATAAGTATTTGTTCGTAACTGACTTAACTAGTTCAATAAAATTTAAATAAAGACATTGCATTGGCGCAAAAAACAAACAGTGTTTTGTGTGATGATGTAAGCTAATCTTTATAGTTGCTGCCATATTGTAGGCACTAGCCAGAGTTCCTGAAAAAATGTTGTACAGTAACTCCACACTGGAGTTTAGCATTAGGGCAAAAAAACAATGTGCGTTTTAACCACACACAGGCCCTACTAACTTCTATTAACTTCTCAATGAACATGCACGTACCTTACATATAGGCTATCTAGCTGGTCTAAGCAGCCCGAGCATGTATATCAGAAGAGCACCCTTAGTGGAGTCGACAACATCCGGATATTCTGATTTTCAGGGGAAATGGAAGAAGAGACTGTGATGCAAAGTCTGCTTTTGGATGTTAACATGGCGACATGCCATCTTACAGTGCCTTACAAAAATATTCATCCCCCTTGGCATTTTGCTATTTTGTTGCATTACAACCTGTATTATAAATTGATTTTTATTTGGATATCATGTAATGAACATACACAAAATAGTCCAAATTAGTGAAGTGAAAAAAGAAATAAATATATATTAAAAAATGTAAATAAAAAAACAGAAAGTGGTGCGTTCATATGTATTCACCCTTTTTGCTATTAAGCCCCTAAATGAGATATGGTGCAACCCATTAATTTCAGAAGTCACATAATTAGTTAAATAAAGTGCACCTGTGTGCAATCTAAGTGTCACATGATCTCTCACATGATCTCAGTATATATTCACCTGTTCTGAAAGGCCCCAGAGTCTGCAATACCACTCAGCAAGGGGCACCACCAAGCAAGCGGCACCATGAAGACCACAGAGCTCTCCAAACAGGTCAGGGACAAAGTTGTGGAGAAGTACAAATCAGGGTTGGGTTATAAATAAATATCCGAAACTTTGAACATCCGACGGAGCACCATTAAATCCATTACTAAAAAATGTAAAGAATATGGCACCACAACAAACCGGCCCTCCACCAAAACTCACGGACCAGGTAAGGAGGGCATTAATCAGAGAGGCAAGAAAGAGACCAAAGATAAGCCTGAAGGAGCTGCAAACCACCACAGCAGAGATTGGAGTATATGTCCAAAGGACCATTTTATGCTGTAGACTCCACAGAGATGGGCTTTATGGAAGGGTGGCCATAAAAAATATTTAAAAAATAAGCAAGCACGTTTGGTGTTCGCCAAAAGGCATGTGGGAGACTCTTCAAACATACGAAAGAAGGTACTCTGGTCAGATGAGACAAAAATGTAGCTGGCCATCAAGCAAAACTCTATGTCTGGCGTAAACCCAACAACTCAACACTCCGTGAACAACACCCCCACGGTGAAGCATGGTGGTGGCAGCATCATGCTGTGGGTATGTTTTTCATTTGCAGGGACTGGGAACTAACTGGTCAGACTTGAAGGAATGATGGATGATGCTAAATACAGGGAAATTCTTGAGGGAAACCTGTTTCAGTCTTCCAGAGATTTGAGACTAGAACAGAGGTTCACCTTCCAGCAGGACAATGACCCTAAGCATACTGCTAAAGCAACACTTGAAGAATGGGCAAAAATCCCAGTAGCTAGCTGTGCCAAGCTTATAGAGACAAACCCCAATAGACTTGCAGCTGTAAATGCTGCAAAAGGTGGCTCTACAAAGTACAGACTGTGGGGGGGTGAATAATTATGTACGCTCAAGTTCTGTTTTTGTGTCTTATTTGTTGTTTGTTTCACAATAAAACGTATTTTGCATCTTCAAAGTGGTAGGCATGTTGTGTAAATCAGATGATACAAACCCTCCCAAAATACATTTTAATTCCAAGTTATAAGGCAACAAATCAAAATCAAATGTATTTATATAACCCTTCTTACATCAGCTGATATATCAAAGAGCTGTACAGAAACCCGGCCTAAAATCCCAAACAGCAAACAATGCAGGTGTAGAAGCACGTTGGCTTGGAAAAACCAGAAAGGCCAAAACCTAGGAAGAAACCTAGAGAGGAATCGGGCTACGAGGGGTGGCCAGTCCTCTTCTGGCTGTACTGGGTGGAGATTATAACAGAACATGGCCAAGATTTTCAAATTTTCTAAAATGACCAGCATGGTCAAATAATAATAATCACAGTAGTTGTCGAGGGTTCAGCAAGTCGGCACCTCAGGAGTAAATGTCAGTTGGCTTTTCATAGCCGATCATTGAGAGTATCTCTACTGCTCCTGCTGTCTCTAGAGAGTTGAAAACAGCAGGTCTGGGACAGGTAGCACGTCCGGTGAACAGGTCAGGTTTCCATAGCCACAGGCAGAACAGTTGAAACTGGAGCAGCAGCACGGCCAGGTGGACTGGAGACAGCAAGGAGTCATCAGGCCAGGTAGTCCTGAGGCATGGTCCTACGGCTCAGGTCCTCCGAGAGAGAGAAAGAAAGAAAGAGAGAAAGAGAGAAAGAATTAGAGAGAGCATACTTAAATTCACACAGGACACGATAAGACAGGATAAGACAGGAGAAATACTCCAGATATAACAGACCGACCCTAGCCCCCCGACACATAAACTATTGCAGCATAAATACTGGAGGCTGAGTCAGGAGGGGTCAGGAGACACTGTGGCCCCATCCGATGATACCCCCGGACAGGGCCAAACAGGCAGGATACAACCCCAGCCACAAAATAGGAAAAATGCCAAGGGGGGTGAATACTTTTGCAAGCCACTGTAATTCCTCCTCCACATTTACTGGATTGGTTGAACAGTGCAGAAGAGAACCTCTCCCCCCATTTTTTTAATTCTCGTCATGACCAGAATGTGGAGGATCTTGTTTCAGGGGTTGCTTTTACGCCTGCTACATTAGGTTACCTGAGCGGTAAGCATAATCTGACAACAGACGAGTTCATTTAGCATCGCTCGTGCTGGTGCTTTATAATTCCTTATGTCGTTTTCAACTACTGCTTTAGACTGCCTACTATTTGTGATGAGAATCTTCAACAAACGTGGCAAAAAATATTGTCACCCTTGCACTTTTTTCATATAATGCACCATTTCTTCTAAACAACTGTTGAAATTAATACAGTTGAAGTCATAACTTTACATACACTTAGGTTGGAGTCAATAAAACTAATTTTTCAACCACTCCCCAAATTTCTTGTAAACAAACTATAGTTTTGGCCAGTCGGTTAGGACATCTACTTTGTGCATGAAACAAGTAATTTTTCCAACAATTGTTTACAGACAGATTATTTCACATATAACTAGATGTGTCACAATTCCAGTGGGTCAGAAGTTTACATCCACTAAGTTGACTGTGCCTTTTAACAGCATGGAAAATTCCAGATAATTATGTCATGGCTTTAGGAGCTTCTCATAGGCTAATTGACATCATTTGAGTAATCTGGAGATGTACCTGTGGATGTATTTCAAGGCGTACATTCAAACTCAGTGCCTCTTTCCTTGACATCATGGAAAAATTAAAAGAAATCAGCCAAGACCTCAGAAAAAAAATGTTAGACCTCGACAAGTCTGGTTCATCCTTGGGAGCAATTTCCATTCGTCTGAAGGTACCACGTTCATCTGTATAAACAATAGTATGCAAGTATAAACACTATGGGACAACGCAGCTGTCATACCGCTCAGGAAGGAGACGCGTTCTGTCTCCTAGAGATGAACATACTTGGATGCGAAAAGTGCAAATCAATCCCAGAACAACAGCAAAGGACCTTGTGAAGATTCTGGAGGAAACAGGTACAAAAGTATCTATATCCACAGTAAAACGAGTCCTATATTGACATATCCTGAAAGGCCGCTCAGCAAGGAAGAAGCCACTGCTCCAAAACCACCATAAAAAGCCAGACTTCGGTTTGCAACTGCACATGGGGACAAAATTCGTACATGGTCTGATAAAACAAAATTAGAACTGTTTGGCCATTGTTATGTTTGGAGGAAAAATGGGGAAGCTTGTAAGCTGAAGAACACCATCCCAACTGTGAAGCATGATGGTGGCAGCATCATGTTGTGGGGGTGCTTTGCTGCAGGAGGGACTGGTGCACTTCACAAAATAGATGGCATTATGAGGCAGGACAATTACGTGGATATATTGAAGCAACATCTCAAGACATCAGTCAGGAAGTTAAACCTTTGTTGCAAATGGGTCTTCCAAATGGACAATGACCTCAAGCATACTTCCAAAGTTGTGGCAAAATGGCTTAAGGACAACAAAGTCAAGATCTTAGAGTTGCCATCACAAAGCCCTGACCACAATCATATAAAAAATGTGTGGGCAGAACTGAAAAGCGTGTGCGAGCGTGGAGGCCTACAAACCTGACTCAGTTAAACCAGCTCTGTCAGGAGAAATGGGCCAAAATTCACCCAATTTAAAGCTTGTGGAAGGCTACCCGAAACGTTTGACCCAAGTTAAACCATGTAAGGTAATGCTACCAAATGCTAATTGAGTGTATGTAGACTTCAGACCCACTGGGAAGGTGATGAAAGGGAAAAAAAAGCTGAAATAAAGCATTCTCTCAACTATTATTCTGACATTTAACATTCTTAAAATAAAGTGGTGATCCTAACTGACCTAAAACATGTAATTTTTGCTAGGATTAAATGTTGGGAATTATGAAAAACTGAGTTAAAGTGTATTTGGCTAAGGTGTATGTAATCTTCCTACTTCATCTATATATATTTTGGTATTGTCAGTATCTCCCTATGAGAGGTGGGTGTGGAGTCAGGCGCAGGAGAGCAAGAATTTCAAGAAGGGTGTTTTATTTACTGGTCCACCAACAAAACAGGTACAGGACCACAAAAGCAGCCACTAGAAAACAGGAACGCAGTCTAGTCGAAAACGGAGGAACACACTCCTCTGACTAAAGTAACGTGCGGGAAACACAGTCCCGTGAAATAAACCTGTTTAACAGGGAAAAATGCAACCCAAGCCAACGATAGTAACACAAATAATCCCTCAGAAAACCTAGCGGGTGTGTGAGATTAAATACCCCACTGATTAGCCTAAACTAGACACAGGTGAACACAAGACAGACAAAACCAAACGAAAAAGAAAAGGGATCCGAGGCAGCTAGTAGGCCGGCGACGACGACCGCCTGTGCGTCGCACGAACAGGGAGAGGAGCCACCTTTGGTGGAAGTCGTGACAGGTATCCACATATGTATGTCTTTGGTTTGCAGTTGAACAAAAAAAATGTGAATAATTTACTAAATGTTAGCTTATTCCACAAATACATATTAATGGGAAATATTAATGGCACCTTCTAAAATAAATAATTAGATTTCAGGCCGGTGATTCTCGTTTACTTTGGAGCTGAACTCACCTGTGGTGAGCTGAAGATGTCTGCATTATAAAAATCACAAATTCAACCAGTTTGAATAGAGAAAAGGACTCATTCTCCTGTTTTGTGTCACTGTGTGTACCGCAATGGGCATGGAAAGAAAAAGAAAACCAGAGAAAATCTGAGGAGGTCAGACACAAGATTGTAGCCAAGCATGGCCAATCTCAAGTCCATCACCAGAGACCTTGATGTTCCTGTTTCCACCATACGTAATGTTATCAAAGAGATTAAGGCCCATGCCACTGTAGCCAGCCTCACTGGACATGGCCGCAAGAGAAAACTTGATGGAAGATCGCAGCGAAGTATTTTTTTGAATGGTGGAGAATGCACCTCGATCAACTGCCACACAGATTCAAGCTGACCTTCAGACACAAGGAATGACAATTTCAACTCGCACCATCCGTCGCCAACTCAATGAAAGGGGATTATATGGTAGGAGACCACCACTGCTGAGAGAGAGGCAGAAAGCTTGACTGCAATTTGACAAAACACACCTGAATATGCTAAAATCCTTCTGGGTGTATGTCCTGTGGACAGATGAGACCAAATTATGGCTTTTTGGTAAAGCACACCATCTCTACATTTACAGAAAACAAAATGAAACCTTCAATGAAAAGAACACCTTCCCTACAGTCAAACATGGAGGAGGTTCAGTGATGTTTTGGGGTTGCTTTGCTGCCTCTGGCGCTGGGTGCCTTGAACGTGTGCATGTCATCATGAAATCAGGAGAATCTCAAGGCAATTTGGAGCGCAATGTCAGACCCAGTGTCAGAAAGCTGGGTCTCAGTCGAAGGTCATAGATCTTTCAGTAGGACAATGAGCCCAAACACACTTCGAAAAGCTACCAGGAATGGTTCAAGACAAAATGCTGGACTTTTCTGAAGTGGCCAGCAATGAGTCCAGATCTACTGTAAATCCCATTGAAAACTTGTGGAGAGATCTGAAAACAGCAGTTTGGAGAAGGCACACTTCAAATAGGGGAGAACTGGAACAGTTTGCACAAGAGAAGTGGGCCAAACTGCTAGTACAGAGGTGCAGGAAGCTCATTCATGGCTAATGGAAGTGCTTTATTGCTGTTATTTTGAAAAAATGCTGATTTAAAAACAAATGTTCTGTAATATTAACAGTGAAATAAAGAATTGTGGAGACCAAATACTTTGGACAATTTCAACTTGTTTTTAGGGAAAATTGTGTGTTTCTTTAAAGGGCAAGGATGTCAATATTTTTGAACACAACTGTAGATACGATTCCATATCGTAGTGAGAGTTGCTGAAAAAATAACTAGTCAATGTTTGCAATGATAATGAGAAAAATTGCTATTTGGACTGCCGTTCCAATGTGTTGCTAGTGTTTGAAATGCTTGCATAAATACACTGTTATCAAATCATATTTATTTGGTCACATACACATGGTTATCAGATGCTAATGCGAGTGTAGCTTGTGCTTCTAGTTTTGACAGTGCAGTAATATATCTAACAATATCTAACAAGTAATCTTACAATTCCCCAACAACTACATAATATACACACATCTAAAGGGGTGAATGAGAATATGTCAAATCAAATCAAAGTTTATTTGTCACGTGCACCAAGTACAACAGGTGTAGATCTTACAGTGAAATGCTTACTTACAGGCTCTAACCAATAGTGCAAAAAAGGGTATTAGGTGAACAATAGGTAAGTAAAGTAATAAAAACAACAGTAAAAAAAACTGTGAAAATCAGTAGCGAGGCTATATACAGTAGCGAGGCTATATACAGTAGCGAGGCTATATACAGTAGCGAGGCTATAGAAGTAGCGAGGCTACATACAGACACCGGTTAGTCAGGCTGATTGAGGTAGTATGTACATGTAGATATGGTTAATGTGACTATGCATATATGATGAACAGAGAGTAACAGTAGCGTAACGAGGGGTTGGCGGGTGGTGGGACACAATGCAGATAGCCCGGTTAGCCAATGTGAGGGAGCACTGGTTGGTCGGGCCAATTAAAGTAGTATGTACATGAATGTATAGTTAAAGTGACTGTGCATATATGAAAAACAGAGAGTAGCAGCAGAGTGAAAGAGGGTTTGGGGGGGAGGTGGGCACACAATGCAAATTAGTCCGGGTAGCCATTTGATTACCTGTTCAGGAGTCTTATGGCTTGGGGGTAAAAACTGTTGAGAAGTCTTTTCGTCCTAGACTTGGCACTCCGGTACCACTTGCCATGTGGTAGTAGAGCTCTGCCCTTTAGCTCAGTGCGAATGTTGCCTGTACTCCATGGCTTCTGGTTGGGGTATGTACGTACAGTCACTGTGGGGACAACGTCCTCAATGCACTTATTGATAAAGCCAGTGACTGATGTGGTATACTCCTCAATGCCATCCGAAGAATCCTGGAACATGTTCCAGTCTGTGATAGCAAATCAGTCTTGTAATTTAGCATCTGTTTCATCTGACCAATAGACCGAGTCACTGGTGCTTCCTGTTTTAATTTTTGCTTGTAAGCAGGAATCAGGGGGATAGAGTTGTGGTCGGATTTACCAAATGGAGGGCGAGAGAGAGCTTTGTACGAGTCTCTGTGTGTGTGTACAGGTGATCTAGAATTTGTTTCCCTCTGGTTGGACATTTTACATGTTGATAAAAATTTGGTAGAACTGATTTAAGTTTCCCTGCATTAAAGTCTCCTCCACTAGGAGCGCCACCTCTGGGTGAGTGGTTTCCTGTTTGCTTATTTCCTTACACAGCTGACTGAGTGTAGTCTTAGTGCCAGCATCTATCTGTCTGTGATTCTAAATAAACAGCCATGAAAAGTATAGCTGAAAACTCTCTAGGCAAGTAGTGTGGCCTTCAATTGATCACAATATACTCTACTTCAGGCGATCACAATCTAGAGACTTCCTCAGATTCCGTGTACCAGCTGTTGTTTACAAATATGCACAGACCACCCCTCCTTATATGGATATTATAGTGATGTCCGAGCGGCATAGGCAATGTGCAATAGATGGTATAAAATACAGTATATGCATATGATATGAGTAATGTAAGATATGTAAACATTATTAAAGTGGCATTGTTTAAAGTGACTATTGATCCATTTATTAAAATGGCCAGTGATTGGGTCTCAATGTAGCAGCAGCCTATTTGAGTTAGTGATTGCTGTCTAGCAGTCTGATGGCCTTGAGATGGAGCTGTTTTTCAGTCTCTCGTTCCCAGCTTTGATGCACCTGTACTGACCAAGCCTTCTGGATGATAGCGGTGTGAACAGGCAGTGGCTCGGGTGGTTGTAGTCCTTGATGATCATTTTGGCCTTCCTGTGACATCGGGTACGTAACGTCGGTGTCCGTGACGTGGCTGGTTTTCTTTTTGTAGTCTGTGATTTCCTGTAGACCCTGTCACATATGTCCCGTGTCTGAACCGTTTGAATTGCAACTCCACCTTTTCCCTGTACCGGAATTTTGATTGTTTGATTGCCTTGTGGAGGGAATAACTACACTGTTTATATTAAGCCATATTCCCAGATCTTTTTCCATGGTTAAATGCGGTGGTTCGCGCTTTCAGTATTGCGCGAATGCCGCCATCCATCCATGGTTTCTGGTTAAGGTAGGTTTTAATAGTGACAGTGGGTACAACATCTCCAATGCACCTCTTTATCAACACACTCACCGAGTCAGCGTATGTCATTGTTGTTCTCTGAGGCTGACCGGAACATATTCCAGTCTGCGTGACCAAAACAATCTTGAAGCGTGGCTTCCGATTGGTCAGACCAGCGTTGAATGGTTCTCGTTTCTGGTACATCCTGTTTGAGTTTCTGCCTATAAGACGGGAATAGCAAGATGGCGTCGTGGTCGGATTTTCCCGAAGGGAGGGTGATGGAAGGCTTTGTGTGCATCGTGGATGTTAGAGTAGCAGTAGTCGAGTGTATTACCCCTGTGTGTAGTGCAATCAATATGCTGAATTTAGGTAACCTTGTTCTCAAATTTGCTTTGTTAAAAATCCCCAGCTACAATAAATGCATCCTCAGGATATATGGTTTCCAGTTAACATAGTCCAGTGAAGTTCCTTGATGGCCGTCTTGGTGTCTTCTTGAGGGGGAATGTTCACAGCTGTGACTATAACTGACGAGAATTCTCATTGTAGGAAAATTGCCGGCATTTGATTGTAAAGAATTCAAGGTCGGGTGAGCAGAAGGACTTGAGTTCCTGTATGTTGTTATGATTTCACCATGAGTCATTAATCATGAAGCATACACCCCCACCCTTCCTCTTCCCAGAGAGGTGTTTATCTCTGTCGGTGCGATACATGGATAAGCCCGGTGGCTGAACCGATTCCGACAACATATCTCGAGAGAGACATGTTTCCGTGAAACAGAGAATGTTACTGTTTCTGATGTCTCTCTGGAAGGCAACCCTTGCTTAAATTTCATCTGCCTTGATGTCAAGAGACTGTAGATTGGCGAGTAGCACACTTAGGAGTGGTGGGCGATGTGTACGTCTTCGGAGCCTGACCAGGAGGCCGCACCATCTGCCCCTTCTGCGGTGCCTTTGTCTTGGGTAAGCTACTGGGATTAGATCTATTGTCCTGGGTGGTGTTCCAAACAGAGGATCCGCTTCAGGAAAGGCGTATTCCTGGTCGTAATGTTGGTAAATTGACGTTGCTCCTATATCCAATAGTTCTTCCCGGCTGTATGTAATTAGACTTAAGATTTCCTGGGGTAACAATGTAAGAAATAATACATAAAAAAAAAAAATACTGCATAGTTTCCTAAGAACTCGAAGTGAGGCGACCATCTCTGTAATAATGAAAATATGCAATTCATTGTTGTTACGGTTTTCTAGTGGTGATGAAGGAGAGTCGGACCAAACTGCAGCGTGTCGATTGCGATCCATGTTTAATACAACAAAGAAACACGAACACTACACAAAACAATAAACGTAATTGAAACCGAAACAGCCTATCTAGTGCAAACTAACCGAGAGTACACATAGGACACTAAGGACAATCACCCACAACAAACTCAAAGAATATGGCTGCCTAAATATGGTTCCCAATCAGAGACAACGATAAGCACCTGCCTCTGATTGAGAACCATTCCAGACAGCCATAGACTTTGCTAGATAACCCACTAAGCTACAATCCCAATACCACCACCAAAACCCCAAGACAAACACACCACAATTACAAAAACCCCATGCCACACCCTGGCCTGACCAAATACATAAAGATAAACACAAAATACTTTGACCAGGGCGTGACAGAACCCCCCTAAGGTGCGGACTCCCGAACGCACAACCTAAACCTGTAGGGGAGGGTCTGGGTGGGCATCTGTCCGCGGTGGCGGCTCTGGTGCTGGACGTGGACCCCACTCCATAATTGTCTTAGTCCACCTCCTTAGTGTCCCTTGAGTGGCGACCCTCGCCGCTAACCTTGGCCTAGGAAACCTAATAACGGGCCCCACTGGACTGAGGTAGCTCGGGACCGAGGGGAAGCTCGGGACCGAGGGGAAGCTCAGGAGTGAGAGGAAGCTCAGGAGTGAGAGGAAGCTCAGGAGTGAGAGGAAGCTCAGGAGTGAGAGGAAGCTCAGGCAGGTTGATGGATCTACCAGATCCTGGCTGGCTGGTGGTTTCGGCAGATCCTGGCTGACTGGCACTTCTGGCGGATCCTGGCTGACTGGTGGATCCTGGCAGACTGGCGGATCCTGGCTGACTGGTGGATCCTGGCTGGCTGGCGGATCCTGGCAGACTGGCGGATCCTGGCAGACTGGCGGATCCTGGCTGAATGGCGGATCTAACTGATCCTGGCAGACTGGCGGATCCTGGCTGACTGGCAGATCCTGGCCGACTGGCAGATCCTGGCCGACTGGCAGTTCTGGCGGATCCTGGCAGATTGGCGGATCCTGGCAGACTGGCGGATCCTGGCAGACTGGCGGATCCTGGCAGACTGGCGGATCCTGGCAGACTGGCAGTTCTGGCGGATCCTGGCTGACTGGTGGATCCTGGCAGACTGGCGGATCCTGGCTGACTGGCACTTCTGGCGGATCCTGGCTGACTGGTGGATCCTGGCAGACTGGCGGATCCTGGCTGACTGGTGGATCCTGGCTGACTGGCGGATCCTGGCAGACTGGCGGATCCTGGCAGACTGGCGGATCCTGGCTGAATGGCGGATCTAACTGATCCTGGCAGACTGGCGGATCCTGGCTGACTGGCAGATCCTGGCCGACTGGCAGATCCTGGCCGACTGGCAGATCCTGGCCGACTGGCAGATCCTGGCCGACTGGCAGTTCTGGCGGATCCTGGCAGACTGGCGGATCCTGACAGACTGGCGGATCCTGGCAGACTGGCGGATCCTGGCCGACTGGCAGTTCTGGCGGATCCTGGCCGACTGGCGGATCCTGGCCGACTGGCGGATCCTGGTCGACTGGCGGATCCTGGTTGACTGGCAGTTCTGGCAGATCCCGGCTGACTGGCGGATCTGGAAGAGTCTGATTGACTGGCAGATCTGGAAGAGTCTGGTTGACTGGCAGATCTGGAAGAGTCTGGTTGACTGGCAGATCTGGAAGAGTCTGGTTGACTGGCAGATCTGGAAGAGTCTGGTTGACTGGCAGATCTGGAAGAGTCTGGCTGACTGGCAGATCTGGAAGAGTCTGGCTGACTGGCAGATCTGGAAGAGTCTGGCTGACTGGCAGATCTGGAAGAGTCTGGCTGACTGGCGGATCCTGGCCGACTGGCAGATCCTGGCCAACTGGCAGATCCTGGCCGACTGACACTACTGGCGGATCCTGGCCGACTGGCACTTCTGGTGGATCCTGGCTGACTGGTGGATCCTGGCTGACTGGCGGATCTAACTGATCCTGACAGACTGGCGACGCTGGGCAGACTGGCTGCGCTGGGCAGACTGGCGGCGCTGGGCAGACTGGCGGCGCTGGGCAGACTGGCGGCGCTGGGCAGACTGGCGACGCTGGGCAGACTGGCGACGCTGGGCAGACTGGCGGTGCTGGGCAGACTGGGAGCACTGGCGGCGCTGGGCAGACTGGCGGCACTGGCGGCGCTGGGCAGACTGGCGGCACTGGCGGCGCTGGGCAGACTGGCGGCACTGGCGGCGCTGGGCAGACTGACAGCTCTGGCTGCTTCATGCAGACTGGCAGCTCTGGCTGCTCCATGTAGACTGACAGCTCTGACTGCTCCATGCAGACTGGCTGCTTCATGTAGACTGGCAGCTCTGGCTGCTCTATGCAGACTGACAGCTCTGGCTGCTCCATGCAGACTGACAGCTCCATGCAGACTGGCAGCTCTGGCTGCTCCATGCAGACTGACAGCTCTGGCTGCTCCTTGCAGACTGGCTGCTCTGGCTGCGCTGAACAGGCGGGAGACTCCGGTAGCGCAGGAGAGGAGAAAGGCTCTGGCTGCGCTAAACAGGCGGGAGGCTCCGGCAGCGCTGTAGAGGAGGAAGGCTCTGGCTGCGCTGAACAGGCGGGAGGCTCCGGCAGCGCTGTAGAGGAGAAAGGCTCTGGCTGCGCTAAACAGGCGGGAGACTCCAGCAGCGCAGGAGAGGAGAAAAGCGCTGGCTGCGCTGAACAGGCGAGGCACACTGAAGGCCTGGTGTGTGGTGCTGGAACTGGTGGTACGAGATCGAGGACACGCACAGGAAGCCTGGTGCGGGGAGCTGCTACCGGAGGACTGGAGTGTGGAGGTGGCACAGGATGGGCTAGACCGTGAAGGCGTACTGGAGATCTTGAGAGCAGTGTTGGCACAGGACGTGCAAGGCTAGGGATGTGCACAGGAGGCCTGGTGCGTGAGGCTGGCACCAACTTCACCAGCCGACTAACACGCACCTCAGGACGAGTATGGAGCGCTAACCCAGGTGCCATCAAATCCCCAACATGTTCCGTCGGGCGAATTCCATGCAAAAAGCACCAACACAGCAACTCCCTCATTTCTCTCTCCTCCAATTTCCCCATTAACTCCTTCACAGTCTCTGTTTCGCTCACCTCCAACACCGGCTCTGGTTCTGGTCTCCTCCTTGGCTCCTCACGATAAACAGGGAGAGTTGGCTCAGGTCTGACTCCTGACTCTGCCACACTCTCCCTGAGCCCCCCCCCAAGAAATTTTTGGGGCTGATTCTCAGGCTTCCATCCGCTACGCCGTGCTGCCTCCTCATATCTGCGCCTCTCAGCTTTCGCCGCCTCCAGTTCTTCCTTGGGGCGGCGATATTCTCCAGGCTGAGCCCAGGGTCCTTTACCGTCCAGTTCTTCCTCCCATGTCCATTTCTCCAGGTGGTGCAGCCTCTCCCACTGCAGCTGCTGCTGCCTGTTAACACGCTGCTTGGTCCGTTGGTGGTGGGTGATTCTGTTACGGTTTTCTAGTGGTGATGAAGGAGAGTCGGACCAAACTGCAGCGTGTCGATTGCGATCCATGTTTAATACAACAAAGAAACACGAACACTACACAAAACAATAAACGTAATCGAAACCGAAACAGCCTATCTAGTGCAAACTAACCGAGAGTACACATAGGACACTAAGGACAATCACCCACGACAAACTCAAAGAATATGGCTGCCTAAATATGGTTCCCAATCAGAGACAACGATAAGCACCTGCCTCTGATTGAGAACCATTCCAGGCAGCCATAGACTTTGCTAGATAACCCACTAAGCTACAATCCCAATACCACCACCAAAACCCCAAGACAAACACACCACAATTACAAAAACCCCATGCCACACCCTGGCCTGACCAAATACATAAAGATAAACACAAAATACTTTGACCAGGGCGTGACAATTGTTATTTTTATATGTTAGTAACCATTTTATAAAAGCATGCAAGTCAGTGCTATATAATGAATACAGTCACAGGTAAATGGGTTGGTTGGCCTCTGCATCGCGTTGGGCCGAACAACACCATTTACCTGTGACTGTATTCATTATATAGCACAGCGTCTTGTGCCTTATTGCTTAGTCATGAAATTAAAAACAGTTCCTATTTGCTATGTGTCATTAGAGGGTCATAATGCATCATATTCATTGCTACAGCTTCTGCCTCTTTGTCCACTTTACTGGTTGGCTGGTGATCTGTCACATATTGGGCATAAAGTTTGATACAGTACATGTGTTTCTCACATCTATTTCTCTACTGAGTCCATAGTTCCTGTGCCAATGTAGCCTACCTGCTATCAGGGACATTTTAACACCAATGCAAGTGACCTTGATACAACTGTTCTAGTTGAACTCACTTGAGCAAATCATGAGTCCAAGAGCTGGGGTTTGAAATGGAAATACGAGAACCCTTGGGCACTGTAGATATTTAGCTGTGAGTCCTCTGCCAATTCATTTTGAATTAATCTCTATTGTCCAGCTTTAAATAACTAATTAATTATGAGGTAGAGAAGTCATTTAGTATACATATGATACGAAAAGGTCATTTTGGATGTGAGAAGTACAGAAATACAGTGATCGGGTTGGTTTTGATGTATTCACTGCACCCGAGGTACAGTTTACTGTCTGCTAACCACAAAAGATTATGGAATTTCTCTTTACTAGAGTTCCAGTGATATCTATCCCCTGTACATCACATGCAAAGGTCATAATTCCAGACATTGAAATTCCAGACAAAATGAAAAAAATCAATAGCTCTTTTCCCATTTGTAGAAATAGAGTCATCATTTGTTATTACCTAAAGTGATTCCTCTGTGACATTTCAAAGATTAGGAGTAGTAATTTGTATCTTAGAGATCAGACTGACCTTGGCAGAGAAACCTTGAGAGCCATATTAAGACAACAGTCTGTTGTTCTATTGCCCTCCAGTGTTTCAAGTGTTGGCTATAAAACCTATCAGCTGACTGAATGTTAGGCTTAGATTCACCTTCCTGATAAAGAGCATCTTGGGCGGCATGCGACGCATTTAAACGCCATGTCACGTAATCCCAGAAATCCTTTGTTATAACCTTTGCATGGCGCAAAGATGTAATTTAGAGGATACCCTTCATGAGGCAGCAGGGCTGGTATTTATATACCCAGGAACACTGAGATGAGCTCTAAGGTGTATAGGGACTAATTACTCTCTCATCCCATAAAACTGGGATTTGCTTCAATAATGGATGCCCAACTTTAATTAAGCGCTGTGTATATTTAGCTGCTCGTTTATAAACGGCTGGGATTAATGACGTACCAGCCATGCCCAAACACAGCAACGCCTGCAGACAGCAATGAGGGTTAGCAGTCGGAATTTGGTGATAGGGCGGTGACGGGTTTTGATGGATGGCTATGGGGCGGCTGTTCCCCTTGTGCCCTGTACTTGTTACGAGAGGGTAGAGCACCCCTAGCCTATGCCTGACGTAGGGAAGAACTGGAACACAATGGGCTAATCATCATCAGCTCCTGACAAGGACGCCGTTTACGCCAGATTCATCACAAGCATTAGGAAGTGAGTGAATTACTGTGCCTAAGGTCACCAGCACACAGAGTGTCCTTGATGTGATTATCCATTACTCTCTCTCTGATCTGTCCTCTTCCCCTCTATAATACATCCTCCTCTCAACCCATTTAACTAATCCGGTACCAACATTCCTCAGGTCTGTGTTTCGTCTATATCCTATTTTAATGAGAGTCACACAAATGCCCCTCCGCGTGGCATATGGTTTGGCTGTTTATGCCCCGGTCTTTGTTTTTGCTTCAGTTTAAGAGAGACATAGTACCCAGTCTCCACCAAGATAATTTTGTTCTGACATAAATAGTTCCTTCTGATCAAGTGACCACCCCCACCAGTCACTGTGCTCTGATAGGGATCAACTTATAGCAAGGCACCATTATAATAGGTTAGCTTGGAGCGCTCATTGTAAAAATAGACTGAAATGTATAAAAAATGTATTGAATTATTTCATGTCTGTGTCTCTCTGAGCTAAAAACCTAGGGCGATAATATAGGGGAAAATAAACAACCCATTGACTTCCTCTAGGTTTTCCTCTCCAAAATTGAACTGGCAGTATGCACATCAGTTAGGAAAAAAAATGTGCCTTCTTTTTTAAAATGATTTTAGCTTTCTGAAGTTTTAAGACATAAAAACATGTCTGGTTTATGTTGATGTGAAGCCTTAAACATTTTCTGTGAAGTGCTGTATGATTCATGCAATTATGAAGCAGCGTTTTGAACCTTTATCTGAAAAAGTGTGGACTGCTGTGTTTTTTTTGCCAATTAATTCCAAATGGGACAAATAGTAATTACCCTAAAGAAAATCAGAAATACTGTTTGTGTTTGTCATGGAGCACTTCTATACATACACACATTTATATTTGTACGAGTGCTGTTTTGACATCAAGCAGAACCCAAAGCAACATTTTGTCAGATTGCTACCAACTCACTCACTGACTCGCCCCTATTGCGCCAATGTAGGATAGCAACAAAGGAAGTCTTTGGCCGTCTTCTCCAATGGGCCTCAGCTGTTGGGATGTTCTGTCATCAGACAGAATTCAAACTAATGTTGACAGAGATTACACTAGAGCTTGACCTGGACCTCTGTCAAGGTTTTTACTTGACTTCAAAACTAGCCTTCAGCTTTTTTAAAGGGTACACTTATGTTTTGCTAACCCTGGTTATATGTTCTTGTAGTTTTTACTTCCTTGTTAAGAGAAATTGTACATAGACTCAAGGTCCTCCTCAGGTCATACTTTCTCTGTTGATGATTTGCAGAATTGTTTGTAAAAATGGCCAGTTCATGTCCTTTCCAAGTCCCAAGGTTTTCTTAATGGAATAAGGTCACCAATCATCATCATTTTATTAGCCAATTAGCAGGACTTAGCTTAATATCCGACCAGTCAGTCTAATAGTTTCCATTCTGATGACCAACCTGTTTTTCACTCCTGCTTATTCTACCTCCTTAGAATAAATTGCTTTTCTTTCTGATGTTTATTGATGTTTACCACGTGCTACACGGCTCAGTGGTACTCATTTACGCTGGTTAGAACACTCCCAGGAGCAACAATCAGGTCTTTTCAGCTCCTTCTTTTCCTGAAACCAACTAGTTTATTGCTGGTCAATTGTTGATAACGTAACTTGTCTTTTTTATGCCGATTATAAACTCAGCAAAAAAAGAAACGTCCTCTCACTGTCAACTGCGTTTATTTTCAGCAAACTTAACATGTGAAAATAGTTGTATGAATGTAAAAAGATTAAACAACTGAGACATAAACTGAACAAGTTCCACAGACATGTGACTAACAGAAATTGAATAATGTGTCCCTGAACAAAGGGGGGGTCAAAATCAAAAGTAACAGTGTGGCCACCAGCTGCATTTAAGTACTGCAGTGCATCTCCATCTCATGGACTGCACCAGATTTGCCAGTTCTTGCTGTGAGATGTTACCCCACTCTTCCACCAAGGCACCTGCAACTTCCCGGACATTTCTGGGGGGACTGGCCCTGGCCTTCACCCTCCGATCCAACAGGTCCCAGACGTGCTCAAAGGAATTGAGATCTGGGCTCTTCGCTGGCCATGGCAGAACACTGACATTCCTGTCTTGCAGGAAATCACACACAGAACGAGCAGTATTGCTGGTGGCATTGTCATGCTGTGGAGGGTCATGTCAGGATGAGCCTGCAGAAAGGCTACCACATGAGGGAGGAGGATGTCTTCCCTGTAATGCACAGCATTGAGATTTCCTGCAATGACAACATGCTCAGTCCGATTATGCTGTGACACACCGCCCCAGACCATGACGGACCCTCCACCTCCAAATCTATCCCACTCCAGAGTATAGGCCTCGGTGTAACGTTCATTCCTTCGATGATAAACGCGAATCTGACCATCACCCCTGGTGAGACAAAACCGCGACTCGTCAGTGAAGAGCACTTTTTGCCTGTCCTGTCTGGTCCAGCGACGGTGGGTTTGTGCCCATAGGCAATGTTGTTGCCGGTGATGTCTGGTTAGGACCTGCCTTACAACATGCCTACAAGCCCTCAGTCCAGCCTCTCTCAGCCTATTGTGGACAGTCTGAGCACTGATGGAGGGATTGTGTGTTCCTGGTGTAACTCGGGCAGTTGTTGTTGCCATCCTGTACCTGTCCCACAGGTGTGATGTTCGGATGTACCGATCCTGTGTAGGTGTTGTTACACGTGGTCTGTCACTGTGAGGACGATCAGCTGTCTGTCCTGTCTCCCTGTAGCGCTGTCTTAGAAGTCTCACAGTATGGACATTACGATTTATTGTCCTGGCCACATCTGCAGTCCTCATGCCTCCTTGCAGCATACCTAAGGAATGTTCATGCAGATGAGCAGGGACCCTGGGCATATTTCTTTTTGTGTTTTTCAGAGTCCGTAGAAAGGCCTCTTTAGTGTCCTAAGTTTTCATACCTGGGACCTTAATTGTCTACCGTCTGCATGTTCATTAATTGTTTATGGTTCATTGAATAAGCATAGGAAACAGTATTTAAACTTTTTACAATGAAGATCTGTGAAGTTATTTGGATTTTTACGAATTATCCTTGAAAGACAGGGTTCTACAAAAAGGGATGTTTCTTTTTTTGCTGAGTTTATATCAAAGTTTGATGTTACTCATGTTGTTGCAGTTAGATATTGAACCCTTCTACGATGTGCAGCTATATGTCTGTGTTTGAATAGAATAACTTTAAATTATTCTGCATCTACGTTATAAGCGCCTTTAGCTTTCCCGTTTTTTAATATTGTTCGTGATGTCATTGATCATTTATTGTTGTTAGTGGGTTTGTGTTGATGTCAGGACTGTATAGGAAGTCTTGACACACTGACATTAAAACCACTGTCAATATCTTTTATTTATTTTTATTTATTTTGTAAGTCAATCTCTTGACTAGTCTACAGTAGTTTTGGAAATGATAGGAACACAAAGAAATTGATTAACACAACCACTCAAAACCAGCACCTGTCTGTGGAAGTATATGTGTGCTTCTCCATACTAAATATACCTTGAGATGAGGGACCCTGCAGGCACATAAATGGTTTGCTTGTCTTCTCATGTAATGTGTGGAAGTGTCCTGAGTAGGACTTGCTGTGTGTTCTCCCCCATGCATGGCTATTGTTTAACAGCAGTGATTTAGACTGGGCAGCCTTGTGGAAAAAAAACATTATTATTATAACCATTATATTCACAGCATGAGCCCAACGACGCAGAATCCTCAAACTACCCTGTGTTAATCACAGATAAACTCCCTAACCTCCCCTGCTACAGAACCCCTGTTATGACAGAGACATGTCAATGGGGGAAGTAATATAAGTAGCATTTTATATGTTACTTTAAAGTACAGTCACTGTAGAGTTATTATGTGTTAACTTACATGTGTATAACTACACTCTTATGAAAAAAAGGTGCTTTCTAGTAGTCTTGCACGGTGTACCAGTACCACGGTAATATCACTGTACCAAAACATCATGATACTTATGATACCAACATTTTTGGATACCATAGTACCGTTTCATATGATACTACCAACATTTTCAGCCCTAACAATCTAGGGAACCTGCTGGTACCTGTTATAACATGTTTATAAAGTCAGTTTTGTTTATAAACTCAGTTGAATTTAAGCAACAGCCCCTAGTCTCTTGTATGGGCAGGTGCTTGTCTAGCAAATGCTTGTCTAGCGTTGGCTGTAACGCATATTTTGAAAATCTGAGATGACAGTGTGATTAACAAAAGGCTAAGCTGTGTCTCAATATATTTCATTTGTGATTTTCATGAATATGAACATTTTCTAGGGGTATTTATGATTACGCTCCCGGATCCTGGATTGCTAGTCGCAAGAAGTTAACCTCTCTAGGGTATGTGGGACGCTAGCGTCCCACCTGCCAACATCCAGTGAGATTACAGAGCACCAAATTCAAATACAGAAATACTCATTATAAAAATTCAGAAAAGATACAACTATTAAACATAGGTTTGAAGATTAACTTCTTGTGAATCCAACCACGGTGTCAGATTTAAAAAATGCTTTATGGCAAAAGCATACCTTACAATTATTTGAGAACCTAGCCCAGCAGACAAATCATTACAAACAGTAACCAGCCAAGTAGAAGAGTTACACAAGTCAGAAATAGAGATAACATTAATCACTTACCTTTGATGATCTTCATATGTTTGCACTCAGAAGACATTAATTTATTCAATAAATGTTCCTTTTGTTCAATAAAGTCTCTCTTTATATCCGAAAACCTCCGTTTTGTTCACGATTCTTAAGGAATCCACAGGCTCAAACGCAGTCACAACAGGCAGAAAAAAAAAAAATCAAAATTGTATCCGTAAAGTTCATAGAAACATGTCAAACGATGTTAATATTCAATCCTCAGGTTGTTTTTAGCCTAAATAATCTATAATATTTCAACCGGACAATAACGTTGTCAATATAAAAGGTAAACAAGAAAGGCACTCTCTCTGGTCGCGCGCATGAAAAAGCTCTGTGACATGGCAGGGTCCACTCATTCAGACTGCTCTTACTCCCTCATTTTTCAGAATACAAACCTGAAACAATTGCTAAAGACTGTTGACATCTAGTAGAAGGCATAGGAACTGCAATTTGAGTCCTAAGTCAATGGATACTGTAATGGCATTGAATAGAAAACTACAAAAAAAAGAATCCTACTTCCTGAATGGATTTTTCTCAGGTTTTCGCCTGCCAAGTCAGTTCTGTTATACTCACAGACATTCTTTTAACCGTTTTGGAAATTTTAGAGTGTTTTCTATCCAAATCTACTAATTATATGCATATCCTATCTTCTTGTCCTGAGTAGAAGGCAGTTTAATTTTGGCATGCTTTTCATCCAAAATTCCAAATGCTGCCCCCTACCCTAGAGAAGTTAACCCTGCAAAAAAGGAAAAACAGATTAATCTACAGACACAGACAATTTACTTACCATTGAAGTAGAGGCTAGTGCTCTGGCTGGAATCTATGCAACACTGGAAAAGTTGTGTGAGGAGGTAGCAGGGCTGGGGGGAGTTTGTAGTTCAGCCCGAGTGAAATTCTCACGCTCCAAGGAGAAAACAAGGCACTCAGAGCCAAGGTAAAAATCCACAATTCAAACATGGATTGTCTACTCAGGGAAAACAGGGTGATTAAGAAGTCTCTACTAGACATACAAAGTCGTAGCATGCGTGAAAATCATTTTTTTTCTAGGATTCCTGAGGACGCATCCAATAATCCAGAGGGCACGATCAGAGAATTCATGCCTTCTGCCTTGAAACTTCCTATAGAGACTGAAAACAAGGTTGCTTTCCACCGAGTACAGAGACTTAGAGCTCGGAGTGACAAAACCAAGGGACCCGGACCGATCATTGCAAAATGTGAACACTACCAACAAAAGGAGCTGATCAAAAGCAGGGGCAGGGAGCTTAAAGGGACCAAATTCTGTCTCAATGACCAATTTCCAAGGGGGATAAACAAACATCATAAGAGACTGTATCTGGTACAAAGGCAACAAAGGGAGAAGGGTAAGCATGCCTTTATCATTGTGGACAAACTCTTTGTAGATGAACATTTATTCCGAGACAGCTCCATAACACCATGGCTGTTCTAAATTCTACAGGGACTTCACACACACATACCTGATCTCGCTCTCTTCTCTCACTCTTCCCTTTCTCTCTATTGTTGAGAACTGCTTTATAATTGAATGTGTTTATTGTTTGTCTATCGTTTATATATGTTTACAACAAGCACGGGGAAGATATCAGAATAGGGGCATTGGGGAATAATAACATATTGTACGGAATACATTTGTACTGTAGTGAAGCCGTCTCTAGAGTAATGCAAGGTCTCTTTCATGATCATTTGAAACGTCAATTGCTATGGAAATGCTGGGATGTGATTTTCAATGATGTTAAAGGTAATTATGATGCAACTATGATGGTGATACGATATGGATTACAATTATCATCATGAATATTAAGGCTATACGCTCTACATGTTACACACATATACACTCAAACATGCAAATTGGCAAAGTTATTATTTATTTGGACATCACACATTATAGTCTTACTCTTATAGAGACATTGTACACACTCACTAAATCACATCCAATATCATACACATCAACCTACTCAGATTTACTATACACATAATATCTTGTCTCAATTTTCTAACATCTGTGGCTTTGGCTCACAGGCAAACAGGCAAGAGAATAAAACAAATATTGCTAGAACCTATTTCTTGAATTCTAAATATCAGACATTTGAAAGCTCTAGTTTTGACCATCATAATACCTCTGATGGCAGTAACTTTACAAGCACTAATTATGGTCAAAACTGAGAATAGTATCTAGTTATGGTAAGGGGTGAAATAAGTATAGCCAGTTATAATTGTAATGGTTTAGCAGATTATAAAAAAGAAGATCAGTCTTTACATGGCTAAAGGAAAAGGAATATAACATGTACTGTTTACAGGAAACTCACTCTACATCCTTAGATGAAGTTGCGTGGGAAAAGGAATGGGGTGGTGAAATAATTTTCTGTCATGGGCAAAGGAACTAAAAATGTATGATGATATTAATTAACAAAAATTTCGATCTGAATGTGCAAATATTCAGGAATGATTCGCAAGGAAGGTGGATCCTTTTGAATATGAAAGTGGACGAAAAAGAGTTATGGCTCATTAATCTATATGGTCCAAATCAGGATGATCCATACTTCTTCATAAACATTTATACCAATTTATTGAACTTACAGGCAACAAATGATCAAATCATTATGGTAGGAGACTATAACACAGTGTTAAGTATCTCAATGAACAATAAAGTTAATCACTCTACAAACTATCATCACTGTGCCCTTAAGGAAATCACAAATATTATGGACACATTAGAAATAGTGGATATTTGGAGACTAAAAAACCCTGACCTAGGTGTCTTGATTAGGAGACAGAATGCGATCATCTCATCATCTAATTGGCATTCACATAACTCTTATAGATTTTCCACGTGGACGGGGATATTGGAAATTTACTGGAAGTTTACTGGAGGACGACTTATTTTTAACTCAGACAAAATTATTTATAACTGAATTTTCCAGTATATTGTAGGTTCAGCAAATCCCCTTATTGTTTGGGATACCTTTAAATGTACCTTTAGGGGTCATTCAATTCAATATTCATCAATAGTAAAAAACAGTTTCTGGCTAAAGAGACAAGACTAACAAAATAAATACATGAACTAATAGTACAGGTAGATAGCAATAAAAATGATACAACAGAAATACAAAATAAGTTAGAGGGAAAACAAAAAGAACTTGAGGAACTTATTCAAGAACGATTGAATGTAATCTATTACAAAAATAAAGCAAACTGGATGGAATATGCAGAAAAATGCACAAAATTCTTCCTGAATCTCCAATACAGGAACGCTAACAAAAATAATTTGCAGAAACTCGTTACTGAAGATGGAGTCATCTATGATTCTCCAAATTATATTTTAAAAGAGGAGGCTAATTATTTTAGGAGGATGTTCTCTTTCCGTCTAATCTCCCACTGGACAAGGATTACGTTAAGGAATTCTTTCCAAGTAATATAAAAATGAAAAATTAACAAATGTACAGAAAGATCAGTGCAAAGGCCAAATTACAGAGGAATAACTTTTTGAGGCTATTAAATTCTTTCAGTCTGGAAAAACCCCAGGGCTTGATGGCATACCAGTAGACGTATATCAAGCCTTTTTTGAAATAAGAAAAGCTCCATTGTTAGATTGTTTTAAACTACTCCTATAGAAATGGTGGTCTGTCAGGTACTCAGCACGAATGTCTGATTTCTCTCTTGTCAAAACAAGACCCTGGTGGCAAATATAAATTCTATCTAAAAAACTGGAGGCCCCTTACACTTCAATGTTGTGATGCAAAAATACTAGCGAAATGCAAAGCACTCAGAATTAAAAGGGTTTTACCAGGTATTGTTCATCCTGATCAGACAGGTTTTTTACATGGACGATACATTGGAGATAATATACGACAACTACTACAAATAATAGAACATCATGAAACATCTAAGAAGCCAGGCCTGGTATTGGTAACGAAATTTTGAAAAGGCATTTGATAAAGAGTGAATTGTATTTATAAATGCCTGGATTTTTTTCAATTTCGGGTAATTATCTTATAAAATGGGTAAAAATAATGTATAGCAACCCCAGGTGTAAAATAGTGAACAACGACTACTTCTCAGAGAGTTTTGAATTGTCAAGGGGAGTTAAACAAGGGTGTCCGCTGTCAACATATCAATTCATTATGGCCATTTTTATTTTTTATTTTTTACCTTTATTTAACCAGGCAAGTCAGTTAAGAACACATTCCTATTTTCAATGACGGCCTGGGAACAGTGGGTTAACTGCCTGTTCAGGGGCAAAACGACAGATTTGTACCTTGTCAGCTCGGGTTCAGGAATGGCTGAAAATGCATAGCATTGATCTAAAATGGACTAAATAAATAAATAAAACTAAATAAAACATAATAAAACATAATAATAAACATAACATAATACATTTGAATGACACTGAGGGCCAGTGTTTTTACAACTAATGCCGGTTTGCCTGAGGCTGATGCCATGCAGGTATTTGTACACATGCATATACACACACTCTCATTCAAAGAAATGCAAATATTCAATCTCTCCCTATCCCCATCTGTTGTCCCCACATTCTGTCATCTTGAAGTGCTTTGAGAGGCTGGTCAAGGATCATATCATCGCCACCTTACCCACACCCTTAACTAGACTCACTTCAGTTTGCATAGCGCCCCAACAGGTCCACAGATGACGCAATCGCCATCACACTGCACACTGCTCTATCCCATCTGGGAAAAAATTATGTATACGTAAGAATGCTGTTCATTGACTACAACTCAGCATTCAACACCATAGTACCATCCACGCTCATCATCAAGCTGGAGTCCCTGGGTCTCAACCACACCCCGTGCAACTTGGTCCTGGACTTTCTGAGGTGGTGAATGTAGGAAACAACATCTCCAATTCGCCGACCCTCAACACTAGGGCCCCACGAGGGTGTATGCTCAGCCCTCTCCTGTTCTCCCTGTTCACCCATGACAGCGGGGCCATGCACGCCTCCAAGTCAATAATCAAGTTTGCAGACGACACAACAGTATTGGGCCTGATCACCATAAACGACGAGACAGTCTACAGGGAGGAGGTGAGGGCACTCGAAGTGTGGTGTCAGGAAAACAACCTCTCACTCAATGTCAACAAAACAAAAGAGATGATCATGGACTTCAGGAAACAGCAGAGAGAGCACCCCCCTATCCACATCGAAGGGACAGCAGTGGAGAAGGTGGAAAGTTTTAAGTTCCCGGGCATACACATCACAGACAAACTGAAATGGTCCACCCACACAGACAGTGTGGTGAAGAAGGCTCAACAACACCTCTTCATCCTCAGGACACTGAATAAATTTGGCTTGTCACCCAAAACCCTGACAAACTTACAGATACACAATCAAGAGCATTCTGTCGGGCTGTATCACCGCTGGGTACGGCAACTGCACCACCCACAGCCACAGGGCTCTCCAGAAGGTGGTGCGGTCTGCACAACGCATCACCGGGGGCAAACTACCTGCCCTCCATGACACCTGCAGCACAAGATGTCACAGGAAGGCCAAAAAGATCATCAAGGACAACAACCACCCGAGCCACTGCCTGTTCACACCGCTATCATCAAGAAGGCGAGGTCAGTACAGGTGCATCAAAGCAGGGACCGAGAGATTGAAAACAGCTTCTATCTCAAGGCCATCAGACTGCTAAACAGCAATCCCTAACTCAGAGAGACTGCTGCCTATATTGAGACCCAATCACTGGCCACTTTAATAAATGGATCACCAGTCACTTTAAACAATGCCACTTTAAATATTGCCAATTTAATAATGTTTACATATCTTACATTACTCATATCACATGTGTATACTATATTTTTTACCATCTACTGCACCTTGCCTATGCCGCTCGGCCATTGCTCATCCATATACTTATAAGTACATATTCTCATTCACCCCTTTAGATTTGTGTGTATTAGGTAGTTGTTGGGAAATTGTTAGATTACTTGTTAGATATTACTGCACTGTCGGAAATAGAAGCACAAGCATTTCCCTACACTCGCATTAACATCTGCTAACCATGTGTATGTGACCAATTAGATTTGATTTGACATGGATAGTGTAGGGCTTCCCTCATGCTCCTTTTCATTACGACGCCACGTTAGCCACGTGAGGGAATGCTAACTACCAACCAGAACATTAAGCAAGCCAAGACCAACAACACAAACAGACTGACTATAAAGCTACAAGTAGTGAGTGGAGTTACAAATGGACTATACTAAACAAATGAAAAGTATTACCTGTGTTGACACATAGCTACGTGTAACCTACTTCTTCTAGGCTTTATTTCCCTACATGGGAACATGTTTGTTTTCCCCAATTTGTCGGCATGGTCATGGGGAATTCCTTCTTCTGACATGAATACCAACTCGAAGTATGGGGACAGCCGAAGATCCCTTTCGGAATCCTTTTTTCTAAGAGTGTAGTTATTATGAGTATGAACCTTATGATTTCAAACAAAAGGATCTGAACCACATTCTTGTTCTCACAGTCCATTACAAAATCAAGACATTATTAACTCTTATTAATTATTCACACTTGGATGAACACTGGTGATGCACATATTCATGCACACATAGAGCCACAGCAAGTAACTTTCAGCAAAGTTTTAGGGGGAGTACAGTTCAAAAACTCACAAAGTATTCATATTCAAATAGCTCCCATACTCTTTAAAAAAAATAGCTTAAAACATAACCTTGTGATGTCTTTCATGATGCGTCTCTTTTCTATTTTCCTGAATAGCGCTCCTCCCTTCATCCTGCTCTCTGTGAGTGTGTCTGATGTGTGTCTGATATTGTGCATAGTCCTCCCCTGACGTCTCTTCACTGTGAAGTTTGGGCCTAATTCCTAGTGTGCCTCCCTCACTTCCATCCCAGGATGTCTCTATCACTGCCTCTCCTCCTCCCCAGAGAGACACTGATTGTACCTGAGGCTGAGAAAACATATACATTTTGTTCATATGACCTTTTCTCTCCTTTTTTATTGGAAGCCTGCATGTCACCTTGCATAATAACTTTCCCTTTCCCCCAAACCACCTCCTCTAGAAATAGTCCCTGACATTACAAGTTTGTAGTACTGAGTCATTAGTGCCTTTTGAGGTCCGTTTTGGTTTTAAAAAAATCACGGTTTTCGATTTTGGTTTCAATTTATTCTTTAAATCATTAAATGAATTAGGAAATATGTACTTTAAATTATTTTAGAGCTTTTTACTAAAAATTCTGAAGACAAATATCGAGAACATTCAATTGCCAAAACATTGAATACATTCCATTGTCTCTAACCACAATAAATTAATTAATCAAATCAAAGTGTATTTGTCACATGCACTGAATACAGGCGTAGTTGTAGTAGACCTTACCGTGAAATACTTATTTACACTCCCTTAACCAACAATGCAGTTTTCAGAAAATAGTTAAAAAAATATTTACTAAATAAACAAAAAATGTAATAATAATAAAGTAACAAAATAACAATAATGTGGCTATAGGGGGGACGCTACAACTACTGGGTCAATGTGCGGCGGTACAGGTTAGTCAAGGTAATTTGTACATGTAGGTAGGGGTAAAGTGACTATGCATAGATAATAAACAGCGAGTAGCAGCAGTGTAAAAACAAAGTAAATGTAAATAGTCTTTATGGCATGGAGGTAAAAGCTGTTAAGGAGCCTTTTGGACCTAGACTTGGCGCTCCTGTACCACTTGCCGTGCAGTAGTAGAGATAACAGTCTGTCTATGTGTGACTCGAGGCTTTGGCAATTTTTGGGGCTTCCTCTGACACTACCTAGTATATAGGTCATGGATGGCAGGAAGCTTGGCCTCAGTGATGTACTGGGCTGTAGGCATTACCCTCTGTAGCGCCTTACGGTCAGATGCCGAGGAGTTGCCATACCAAGCGATGATGCAACCCTTCAGGATACTCTTAATGGTGCAGCTGTAGAACTTTTTGAGGATCTGGGGACCCATGCCAAATCTTTTCAGTCTCCTGAGGGTGAACAGGAGTTGTCGTGTCCTCTTCATGACTTTCTTGTTGTGTTTGGACCATGATAGTTTGTTGGTGATGAGGACACCAAGGAATCTGATACTCTAGACCTTCTCCACTACAGCCCCGTCGATGTGAATGAGTGCGTCTGCACCTCCTTTTCCTGTACTCCATAATCATCTCCTTTGTCTTGCTCACGTTGAGGGAGAGGTTGTTGTCCTGGCACCACACTTCCAGGTCTCTGACCTCCTCTCTATAGGCTCTCATTGTTGTTGGTGATCAGGCCTACCACCGTTGTGTGGTCAGCAAACTTAATGATGGTGTTAGAGTTGTGCCTGGCCACGCAGTTGTAAGCGAACATAGAGTACAGGAGGGGACTAAGTACGCACCCCTGAGGGGCCACCGTGTTTAGGATCAGCGTGCCAGATATGTTGTTCCCTACCTTTACTACCTGGTGGCGGGTCGTCAGGAACAACAGGATTCAGTTGCAGAGGGAGGTGTTTAGTCTCAGGCTCCTTAGTGATGAGCTTTGTAGGTTCTATGGTGTTTAATGCTGAACTGTAGTCATTGAACAGCATTCTCAAATAGGTGTTCCTTTTGTCCAGGTGGGAAAGGGCAGTGTGGAGTGCGATTGAGATTGCATCATCTGTTTGGGAGGTATGCTAGAGTGGGTCTAGAGTTTCCGGGATGATGGTGTTGATGTGAGTCATGACCAGCCTTTCAAAGCACTTCATGGCTACCAACATAAGTGCTACGAGGCGGTAGTCAATTAGGCAGGTTACCTTCGCTTTCTTGGGCATAGGGACTATGGTGTTCTGCTTGAAACATGTAGGTATTACAGACTCAGTCAGGGAGAGGTTGAAAATGTCAGTGAAGACAATTGCCAGTTGGTCCGGGTTTGTTCTGAGTACACTTCCTGGTAATCTGTCTGGCTCTGCGGCCTTGTGAATTTTGACCTGTTTATAAAGGTCTTGCTCACATCGGCTACAGAGAGCGTGATCACACAGTCATCTGGAACAGCTAGTGCTCTCATGCATGCTTCAGTGTTGCTTGCCTCGAAGCGAGCATAAAAGGCATTTAGCCCGTCTGGTAGGCTCGTGTCACTGGGCAGCTCGTGGGTGGGTTTCTCTTTGTAGTCCGTAATAGTTTGCAAGCCCTTCCACATCCGACGAGCTTCAGAGCCAGTTTATTATGATTCAATCTTAGTCCTGTGTTGACGCTTTGCCTGTTTGATGGTTTGTCTGAGGCCATAGCAGGATTTCTTATCACCATCCGGATTAGAGTCCCGCTCCTTGAAGCGGTAACTCTATCCTTTAGCTCAGTGCGGATGTGCATTTAATCCATGGCTTCTGGTTGAGATATGTACGATATCCTCAATGTACTTATTGATGAAGCCGTTGACTGAGGTGGTATACTCCTCAATGCCAAGGTGGTCTAGAATTTTTTTCCCCTTTGGATGCACATGTGACATGCTGGTAGAAATGAGATAAAACAAATTTAAGTTTGCTTGCATTAAAGTCACTGGCCACTAGGAGCACCGCTTCTGGATGAGCATGTTCTTGTTTGCTTATGGCCTCTTGAGTGTGGTCTTAGTTCCAGCATCAGTTTGTGGTGGTAAATAGATGGCTAAGAAATATAGATAAAAACTCTCTTGGTAGATAGTGTGGTCTACAGCTTATCATGAGAAGCTCTACCTCAGGCAAGCAATACCTCGAGACTCCCTTAATATTAGACATCGCGCACCTGCTATTATGGACAAATATTCACACACCCCCACCCTTCATCTTTCCAGAATTAGCTGTTCTGTCCTGCCGATTCACAGAAAACCTAGCCAAATGTATATTATCTGCATCATTGTTAAGCCACGACTCTTTGAAAAATAAGATATTCAAATGTTTTATGTCCGATTGTTAGGATAGTCATGAACGGAGCTCATCCAGTTTATTCTCCAGGGATTGCACGTTGGCTAATAGAACGGATGGTAGAGGCGGGTTAACCACTCGCTGACAAATTCTCACAAGGCACACTGATCTCCGCCCCCTGTATTTCCTTATTTTCTTCATGCGAATGATGGGGATTTGGACCTTGTCTGGGAGCAACATTATATTCTTCTCGTCTGACTCATTAAAGAAAAAATCTTTGTCCAGTTCGAGGTAAGAAATCGCTGTTCTGATATCCAGAAGCTCTTTTCTGTCATAGGAGACGGTAGCATCAACATTATGTGGAAAATAAGTTACAATTTACAATTTAGCAATTAACACTGGAGTGAAAGATGTGCAGATGAGAATGTGTAAGTAGAAATACTGGTGTGCAAAATAGCAGAAAAACAAAAAACAACTATAAGGATGAGGTTGGTAGTTGGGTGGGCTATTTACAGATGGGCTGTGGACAGCTGCAGTGATTGGTAAGCTGCTCTGACAGCTGATGCTTAAAGTTAGTGAGGGAGATATAAGTCTCCAACTTCAGTGATTTTTGCAATTCCTTCCAGTCATTGGCAGCAGAGAACTGGAAGGAAAGGCGGCCAAAGTAGGTGTTGGCTTTGGGGATGACAAGTGAAATATACCTGCTGGAGCACGTGCTACGGGTGGGTGTTGCTATGGTGACCAGTGAGCTGAGATAAGGCTGAGCTTTACCTAGCAAAGACTTATAGATGACCTGGAACCAATGGGTTTGGTGACAAATATGTAGTGAGGACCAGCCAACAAGAGCATACAGGTCGCAGTGGTGGGTAGTATATGGGGCTTTGGTGACAAAACGGATGGCACTGTGATAGACCGCATCCAATTTGCTGAGTAGAGTGTTGGAGGCTATTTTGTAAATGATATCGCCAAAGTCGAGGATCGGTAGGATAGTCAGTTTTACGAGGGTATGTTTGGCAGCATGAGTGAAGGAGGCTTTGTTGCGAAATAGGAAGCCAATTCTAGATTTAATTTTGGATTGGAGATGCTTAGTATGAGTCTGGAAGGAGAGTTCACAGTCTAGTCAGACACCTAGGTATTTATAGTTGTCCACATATTCTAAGTCAGAACCGTCCAGAGTCATGATGCTAATTATCTAATGATTCTGTTTCCTCGAGGCAAAATCTGCAGAGCTGGGATGGTTGAATCCCCCATATATACAGTACATATATACACTGCTCCAAAAAATAAAGGGAACACTAAAATAACACATCCTAGATCTGAATGAATGAAATACTCTTGTTAAATACTTTTTTCTTAATTATCATAGTTGAATGTGCTGACAACAAAATCACACCAAAATTATTAATGGAATTCAAATTTATCAACCCATGGAGGTCTGGATTTGGAGTCACACTCAAAATTCAAGTGGAAATCCACACTACAGGCTGATCCAACTTTGATGTCATGTCCTTAAAACAAGTCAAAATGAGGCTCAGTAGTGTGTGTGGCCTCCACATGCCTGTATGACCTCCCTACAACGCCTGGGCATGCTCCTGATGAGGTGGCGGATGGTCTCCTGAGGGATCTCCTCCCAGATCTGGACTAAAGCATCTGCCAACTCCTGGACAGTCTGTGGTGCAATGTGGCGCTGGTGGATAGAGTGAGACATGATGTCCCAGATGTGCTCAATTGGATTCAGGTCTGGGGAACAGGCGGGCCAGTCCATAGCATCAATGCCTTCCTCTTGCAGGAACTGCTGACACACTCCAGCCACATGAGGTCTAGCATCGTCTTGCATTAGGAGGAACCCAGGGCCAACCGCACCAGCATATGGTCTCACAAGGGGTCTGAGGATCTCATCTTGGTACCTAATGGCAGTCAGGCTACCTCTGGCGAGCACATGGAGGGCTGTGCGGCCCCCCAAAGAAATGCCACCCCACACCATGACTGACCCACCGCCAAACCGGTCATGCTGGAGGATGTTGCAGGCAGCAGAACGTTCTCCACGGCATCTGCAGACTCTGTCACGTCTGTCAAATGTGTGAAGAGCACAGGGCGCCAGTGGTGAATTTGCCAATCTTGGTGTTCCCTGGCAAATGCCAAACGTCCTGCACTGTGTTGGGCTGTAAGCACAACCCCCACCTGTGGACGTCGGGCCCTCATACCACCCTCATGGAGTCTGTTTCTGACCGTTTGAGCAGACACATGCACATTTGTGGCCTGCTGGAGGTCATTTTGCAGGGCTCTGGCAGTGCTCCTCCTGCTCCTCCTTGCACAAAGGCGGAGGTAGCGGTCCTGCTGCTGGGTTGTTGGCCCTCCTACGGCCTCCTCCACGTCTCCTGATGTACTGGCCTGTCTCCTGGTAGCGCCTCCATGCTCTGGACACTACGCTGACAGACACAGCAAACCTTCTTGCCACAGCTCGCATTGATGTGCCATCCTGGATGAGCTGCACTACCTGAGCCACTTGTGTGGGTTGTAGACTCCGTCTCATGCTACCACTAGAGTGAAAGCACCACCAGCATTCAAAAGTGACCAAAACATCAGTCTGGAAGCATAGGAACTGAGAAGTGGTCTGTGGTCACCACCTGCAGAACCACTCCTTTATTGGGGGTGTCTTGCTAATTTCCTATAATTTCCACCTGTTGTCTATTCCATTTGCACAACAGCATGTGAAATTTATTGTCAATCAGTGTTGCTTCCTAAGTGGACAGTTTGATTTCACAGAAGTGTGATTGACTTGGAGTTACATTGTGTTGTTTACGTGTTCCCTTTATTTTTTTGAGCAGTGTATACATATATATATATATATATATATATATATATATATATATATATATATATATATATATACATAAATATATATATATATATATACAGTGGGGCAAAAATTATTTAGTCAGCCACCAATTGTGCAAGTTCTCCCACTTAAAAAGATGAGAGAGGTCTGTAATTTTCATCATAGGTACACTTAAACTATGATAGACAAAAGGAGGAAGAAAATTGAGAAAATCACATTGTAGAATTTTTTATCAATTTATTTGCAAATTATGGTGGAAAATAAGTATTTGGTCACCTACAAACAAGCAAGATTTCTGGCTCTCACAGACCTGTAACTTCTTTAAGAGGCTCCTCTGTCCTCCACTCGTTACCTGTATTAATGGCACCTGTTTGAACTTGTTATCAGTATAAAAGACCTGTCCACAACCTCAAACAGTCACACTCCAAACTCCACTATGGCCAAGACCAAAGAGCTGTCAAAGGACACCAGAAACAAAATTGTAGACCTGCACCAGGCTGGGAAGACTGAATCTGCAATAGATAAGCAGCTTGGTTTGAAGAAATCAACTGTGGGAGCAATTATTAATCTCCCTCGATCTGGGGCTTCATGCAAGATCTCACCCCATGGGGTCAAAATGATCACAAGAACGGTGAGCAAAAATCCCAGAACCACACGGGGGGACCTAGTAAATTACCTGCAGAGAGCTGGGACCAAAGTAACAAAGCCTACCATCAGTAACACACTACGCCGCCAGGGACTCAAATCCTGCAGTGCCAGACGTGTCCCCCTGCTTAAGCCAGTACATGTCCAGGCCCGTCTGAAGTTTGCTAGAGAGCATTTGGATGATCCAGAAGAAGATTGGGAGAATGTCATATGGTCAGATGAAACCAAAATATAACTTTTTGGTAAAAACTCAACTCGTCGTGTTTGGAGGACAAAGCATGCTGAGTTGCATCCAAAGAACACCATACCTACTGTGAAGCATGGGGGTGGAAACATCATGCTTTGGGGCTGTTTTTCTGCAAAGGGACCAGGACGACTGATCCGTGTAAAGGAAAGAATGAATGGGGCCATGTATCGTGAGATTTTGAGTGAAAACCTCCTTCCATCAGCAAGGGCATTGAAGATGAAACGTGGCTGGGTCTTTCAGCATGACAATGATCCCAAACACACCGCCCGGGCAATGAAGGAGTGGCTTCGTAAGAAGCATTTCAAGGTCCTGGAGTGGCCTAGCCAGTCTCCAGATCTCAACCCCATAGAAAATCTTTTGAGGGAGTTGAAAGTCCGTGGTGCCCAGTAACAGCCCCAAAACATCACTGCTCTAGGGGAGATCTGCATGGAGGAATGGGCCAAAATACCAGCAACAGTGTGTGAAAACCTTGTGAAGACTTACAGAAAACGTTTGACCTCTGTCATTGCCAACAAAGGGTATATGACAAAGTATTGAGATAAACTTTTGTTATTGACCAAATGCTTATTTTCCACCATAATTTGCAAATAAATTCATAAAAAATCCTACAATATGATTTTCTGGATTTTTTTCCTAATTTTGTCTGTCATAGTTGAAGTGTACATATGATGAAAATGACAGGCCTCTCTCATCTTTTTAAGTGGGAGAACTTGCACAATTGGTGGCTGACTAAATACTTTTTTGTCCCACTGTATATTTTTGTCAGCTGCATGTGTGACATAACTCCACCAGTCCTATTTATTGTATCATTTACAAAGATTGTACAGTTTTTTCCAAAAATAATGTTTTTTATTTTTATCAATTAGTATCTTTGAGTTAAATTATTTGTTCTGTCTTTTCTGGTGGATTAAACTCAAATTGCAACCAATTTTCAAATAACCAAAAGTGAGAAGTTGTAATCTGAATAAAGGGAAAAAGGCCATTCTTGAACATGGGGTGAGACATTCTTACTAATCTGCTAGAGAACCATTTCGGATTTAATTATAACTTTTTTATGACTGAAGCCTTTCGTGAGAGGTATGTTTTAATATTTAATCATTTCTACCCTCTGAATTCATAAATAGGCCCGTTTAATTTTGTCTGGATTGCCGTTCTAAATAATAATTTTTTTAAATTTTTTGCTCATATAATTTTAAAAAAAACAAGTCGCCAGGTTTAGGCAAGGCCATAAGCAAATAGGTAAACTGGGATATGACTAAAGAGTTAATCAGGGTGCTTTTTGGACAAATAGACAGGTATTTTCCTTTCCATGGTAGCAAGATTTTATCTATTTATGCTAATTTTCTATGAAAATGTGTTGTAGTGAGATCATTTCTTGCTTTTGGAATATGAATGCTGAGTATGTCCACTTCAACGTCAGACACCGTCAGGTAAATTACACGGTAATGTAAAAGTTATATTTTTTTTGTGATCCATTACGTAATATAGTACACTCATCATCATTTGGTTGTAATCCAGAGAGATTAGAAAACTTATCTAGATCCTCTATGAGGCTGTGGAGGGAACCAAATTGTGGATTTAAAAGAAAACATGTATCATCAGCGTACAGTGACACCTTTGTTTTTATGCCCTGGATCTCTAGCCCCTCATATTATTGTTGGATCTGATTTTAATAGCTAACATTTCGATGGCCATAATAAATAGATATGCAGAGAGTGGACAACCTTGTTTTACCCCTCTTGACAGTTTAATCAATTCTGAGAAGTAGCCATTACTATTTTACACCTAGGGTTACTATACATATCTTTAACCCATTGTATAAGTTATTCTCCAAATTTGAAATATTTCAGGCATTTATATATATATTCCAGTCATACTTTATCAAAAGTCTTTTCAAAATCAGTTAAGAATACCAGGCCTGGTTTCCCAGATTTCTCATAGAGTTCTATTGTTTTCAGTACTTGTCTTGTAAACTCAGCAAGAAAGAAACGTCCCTTTTTCAGGACACTGTCTTTCAAAGATAATTTGTAAAAATCCAAATAACTTCACAGATCTTCATTGTAAAGGGTTTAAACACGCTTGTTCAATGAACCATAAACAATCAATGAACATGCACCTGTGGAACAGTCATTAAGACACTAACAGCCGATAGGCAATTAAGATCACTGTTATGAAAACTTAGGACACTACGGAGGCCTTTCTACAGACTCTGAAAAACACCAACAACAAAAAATGCACAGGGTCCCTGCTCATCTGAGTGAATGTGCCTTAGGCATGCTGCAAGGAGACATGGGAACTGCAGATGTGGCCAGGGAAATAAATTGCAATGTCTGTACTGTGAGATGCCTAAAACAGCGCTACAGGGAGACAGGATGGACAGCTGATCATCCTAGCATGTGTACCAACACCTGCACAGGATCGACACACCTGAACATCACACCTGCGGGACAGGTACAGGATGGCAACAACAACTTCCCAACAACTGCCCAGGAACGCACAATCCCTCCATCAGTCAGTGCTCAGACTCTCCGCAATAGGCTGAGAGAGGCTGGACCGAGGGCTTGTAGGCCTGTTGTAAGGCAGGTCCTCACCAAACATCACCAGCAACAACATCACCTATGGGCACAAACCCACCGTCACTGGACCAGACAGGACTGGCAAAAAGTGCTCTTCACTGACGAGTCGCGGTTTTGTCTCACCAGGGGTGATGGTTGGATTCGTGTTTATCGTCGAAGGAATGAGCTTTACACCGAGGCCTGTACACTGAAGCGGGATTGATTTGGAGGGTCCGTCATGGTCTGGGGCAGTGTGTAATAGCATCATCGGACTGAGCTTGTTGTCATTGCAGGCAATCTCAATGCTGTGCATTACAGGGAAGACATCCTCCTCCCTCATGTGGTACCCTTCCTGCAGGCTCATCCTGACATGACCCTCCAGCATGACAATGCCACCAGCCATACTGCTCATTCCTGCAAGACAGGAATGTCAGTGTTCTGCCATGTTCAGCGAAGAGCCCAGATCTCAATCCCATTGAGCATGTTTGGGACCCCCCAGAAATGTCTGGGAAGTTGCAGGTGCCTTGGTGGAAGAATGGGGTAACATCTCACAGCAAGAACTGGCAAATCTGATGCAGTCCATAAGGAGGAGATGCACTGCAGTACTATTCAGCTGGTGGCCACATCAGTTACTGACTGTTACTTTTGATTTGTTCAGGGACACATTATTCAATTTCTGTTAGTCACATGTCTGTGGAACTTGTTCAGTTTTTGTCTCAGTTGTTGAATCTTGTTATGTTCACACAAATATTTTCACATGTTAAGTTTGCTGAAAATAAACATGTTTTTTTGCTGAGTTTAGTATCTCCAATGTATCATCCATGTAAAAAAAACTGTCTGATTAGGATGAATCATATCCGAAAATAACTTTTTAATTCTATGTGCTATGCATTTTGCTAGAATTTTTGCATCACAACACTGAAATGTAAGGGGGCCTCCAATTTTTTTAAATGGACTGGATCTTTATATTTAACACTTGGGTCCTGTTTCAGTAATAATGAAATCCAACTTTCTTGTAATTAATTACCACATTTTCTTCACTGAACTAGTTTGAATATTTGCCTATTGAAAACTACAACTCCTTACAGCGTCACACAGTTTGTTTTCGATTTTATTTCTCTCATGCTTTATAGGATTTCTCTCTGAAGAAACAGTGCGTTGATAAATACGTTGGTCAATTAGTTGTTTAATAATATATATTTTTAAAACATTTAATCGCTCAGTTCTACAAGTTCAACAAAATTGTACATTGTCAGGAAATGTCTTAATTTGTTATTGACAGATTTCAGAGATAAATCCAACCATGTGATATTGTTGTGTTGGCATTAGAATGTGGTGTGGTAGGTTTTCATTGGATGGGTCTTTACGTGGCACTGCCAGCACAACTATACAATAATAGGGGCATAGTTGAGGGCATAACTATTACTAACTATTGTGGTAAGAGTTTGTAATCAGATGTTCACTTCCTAGTCCCTGTCAAACATCCTGAGCTTGTAAGTGTTACTTGGTATGGCCCATCTGAGAGGGAAAAGTGGCAGACATTTTGGAGCGTTGCTGAGCGCCCCTTCACGGTAGTCTTAGCTTTTAGAGATTCCACATTCATCTCTGTTGGCTGCACTAAAGGCAGCCCATGAGCATGTATCGAGTGGATTTCTTCCCACTATGCCCATTTATCTAAACTTGAATACAAAATAGGTGAGGGAAACGAAAGGGGGGAAATGAGAAAGGGAAATTCAGCCTGGATTTGGGACCTTTCTTTTCTCCTCTGGAATGCATCAAGTTAGGCTACGAGTAGTGGCTGTGGGTCGGCAGATCTTTTAATTGCCTAAATGGAAAAGCCATGTACAAGATGTCTGGACTGTAACTGCCAAGCCGTGCTGGAGTGAGAGATTTGTAATGACTCCTCATGGGAGAACAACTCTGCGGCCTTTTATCTATCACATTCATGTCGTTCATGTGTAGCCTCTCACTACAACTTGCACAAACTCTGTCACTTATAGTGAGCTTAGCAGGAAATGTCAATGAGCAACCATTTGCATGTACTTATGAAGGATAATTACTGTTAGTGCATTATTAATGTGCTGTATGGTACATTCCAACCATAAGAACATGATATAGTGGTTTTAAAGAGTTGTGTCTGCATGCCACAAATCCACACTTGACCAAATATTGAATAACAAAGGGATACTAATGTGCTCTGTAATATTATTGCATAACCATAAGTCTGAAAATCTCTACGTTTTATTATACCATATTATAGTCGATTTATGGCATGGTAAAAATACATATGATTTCTGTTTCTGTTTGAGAATTGAAATACCTTCACCCAAATGTTGATACCAAAAGTTTATGAGGTGCAGAAATCAAGGTAGCTTTCTACTGAGCCAAGGTACCTCCTAAATCAGATTACGGTAAAATGGAAAGTAGGTGCAGAATATCTGCAGCCTCAAGTGTGTCAAAGTCAATATGTTTGTCAGATTGCCCCTGAACAGTAACCCGACTCCATAAATGATATCGTGTTCTATGTAATGAAGTCTCTTAAACTTGGCACTTGCTGTGACTTTGCCCGAGAGCATATTCTCACTTGTTCTAACCTATTGTGACTGAATGACTGTTGAATAGAAAAAGGCTCACAACCTGATTTACAATTATAGCCAGGCTATTTCTGTTAGGGCGTGAGAGGTTGTCTCTGTCCTGGCTTTCTGCTCTACTGATCTGAAGAGAAATACATGGAGTAATCCATTAAATGGTCCTGTTTTTCTTCTTTCTCCAAACAGAATATCATGAATTTGACAGACCCTGTTCAATGAAATCAAGGAGAGGTGAAGATTACCATTTATCATGTATTTAATGTTAACCTTTAAACCAGAGTAGCTAATATTATGCATTTGAAGGTTTTAGATGACAAATCAAAAAGTCAATTTCATTTCCAGACTTCAATTCTCCTCATAGCTTAATGATTTATTGTCATCATCTTTTGACAGGTAATTACGTAGCAGATTTATATCTAGCTTGATTTCACAGACACTTGAGAATCATCCATATATTATTAATGGCATGACTTTAGTCCTACTGCCAAGTGACAGATGACACAATGTTAATGTATCAGCCATGTATTGGTGTAATTTATTAAGACGTACTATATAGACATAAATGGACGTATGAAGAATCCTTATCCACACAGTTGTCCGCATGGGTGTTCACTGTGGTCCGTGAAACTAGGACTGTTTTTAGATTCAATTGCCAGCAATGTGAAGGGCACCTTTAGCCTTGTGTGACAATCTGTTTGTGTTGGGATGATTTGACCTAAGAGGCTGGACTGAATCATCAGAGAATGAACCTGACTATATCAGTGACCAAACATAAGGGTAGTGGCTCATTATCTAAAGAAAGTCAAACGCAAATTACACGTCGTTCTCTGAAGCTCTCTTCTGATGACTCATGTCAACTCGAGAGGTATAATTTCCATGTTCCATTTGTAATGCATGAGAGGATGATGGTAATTATTCCTTTGATATATTATCCCCTTGAAAAGAACAAACAAAGTGGACTGCGTGAGAAAGTCAGACCTGGCCTGTGTTGACCCCGTAGTGAGTAGAGGAGTAGCATCTAATGAGTGACAAATGACTACATTTAATCAAATCAAATCACATTTTATTGGTCACATACACATGGTTAGCAGATGTTATTGCGAGTGTAGCGAAATGCTTATGCTTCTAGATCCGACAGTGCAGCATTATCTAACAATTCCACACTAGATATCCACTAAGGTAATATCTAACAATTCCACTACAAAACCTAATATCTAAGAAATGTAAAGGACACACAACCCCTCAACAACTCTACTGCCGCCAGGGTGCATCAAAGCAATCTGGTCATCCTAATGGCATGTTGTATCAGAGATAGACCGGGGACTGTAGCCAGCCTTTAATCACAACCACTGACAGACAGGTTCATATGGAGGCATGTCAATGCAAATTCATGACCTTCTGATCAAACACAGTGTATGTATTAGGCATACTCATTACAGTGTATCATGTAATTTCTAGTCTCAACCTATTGTCACCAGGAAGTAAAAGTGGCCTTGAAGCCTCAATCTAATGTAATACTTTCTCTGTGAAACCTTAAGGTCACATAGTTTTCAATGTCCTTTTGTTTGGTTCTGTCCTCTCCTACTGCCATAGGTTGTCTTCTATAGCAGTAAGGGGTGTAAGGTGTGGAAACATCCATTTGTCTGTCTGACAAGCTTACATACTAAACTCCTATGTGATTTTTAAAAAAAATGTTGGCACTAACTGAGGGTGGGGTGTGGATATAAAGTGGTAATTGCACAGAGAATGTGCTGGTGACCCCTGTTCCTGATATTACACTGATGTTTTATTATTCACAGGATGTCAGTATTGCCTACAAGAACAGGACATGCTGTGGCTCATAATATAAGCAGAGACTCATGTAATGAAGCTTTTGCTCCGTCTCAGAATACATCAAAGAGCCTTTATCATGTCTCATACTTTATACACAGGCACACACACAAATGCACAAATCACATAGGAATGTACTTTAGTGAGATTTTCCTGATTTTCCTGTTCCTACACATTTTTACCTGCTCAACATCTCATTGCTTTTCGTCTCCATTGCTTTTTTACTATTATAGCATTGCCAATACTACCATAGCCACTGGGTTTATCACAATAAAAGGCTCACTTGGGAGATTAAATTCTGAAGTAGTTGAGCAATGAAAGGCACCCTTGAAACAAAGTGTCTCATGTCCAGAGGCAAATGTTACAGATTCAATTTAGGATGTTTGGCAATCTGCTGAGAGTGAAACATCTCAAGTGGAAAATGGAAATGTTTTTGATTGAGAAGGGGTTGATGATGACAAAATCCCTTCATTTGTTTCCTTTCATTAATTCCCCTGTGTTGGCTTCTTCTAAAACATATCAGCAACAAAGATACTTGGGAATAATTATTTGTTCTTTCCTTGTTTCCTGTTTTTCTAAGAGGTCCAGAATTTCAGTTAGTAGGCCTAAATAAACAGAGCCTCTCTCAGGCCCCAACACAATGTGCCATTTGCATCATAACAAGCCCATCCCAATACCACTACAGCATCCTTGTGAAATACTCTGGATACAGATGGAAAATATCCCCATGAAGAATTCATGAATGGATTTCCATGCTTATGAATTAATTCCCATGCACATTTTTATGTTGTAACCCCCATCCCTCCCTAGACTAGATGTAGGCAACATTGCCCCCGACTTAACCCAGAAACATGCAGATCTAACCAGATATAGAGCTTCTCAGGGTGGAATAGGTATTTTTGGCAAATAAATAAATGTGGCCATTCGGGAATTGAGAAAGAGTAAAGCTGAACTCTTTTTTTAAAATTAGTAACTACAATAATTATTATAATCATTGTTATTATAATAATAATTTCCATTTCATATCCTGATTACAAAAAGAAGGTAGCTTCCAGGCTGAACAGTCAGTGATGTTATGCAAGAGGGGGAGTGCTGGATCTAAAGTGAACAATTGATTTGCAGACAGATAGGCACACTCTCTTCACATTGCTGTGGTTTATTTGACAGATTGCCAATGCATACAGATGTAGGATCTTAATTTGATCACTATTTTGTTGCTGAGAATATTCCTGCAAAATTTCCAATTTGACATTTCCGACTGGATTTCCCCTAATGAAAAGTGTATCAACCCTTACAAAAATGTCCATTAATTATAATCCACATCATAATTCATAATTGCTGTTGTTGCAGGATTATTTTCTTGCTGTAGCAAACTGGATAAAATTAGGATCCTACATCTGTATCTTAGGCTATTAATCGATTTGATAAATGTATATCTCTTCATTGCAGGTTTTCCTATGGATTTTATTAAAATATGTATGAAAATATGAACACTGTACGTCAGTTTTTGGCTTCAGTGCATCCGTTATTCCATAATATAATCAATGAGAAAACATAGTGTAATTTTTACTTTTTATGGCTGCATGGGCAGTATTGAGTAGCTTGGATGAAAAGGTGCCCATTGTAAACGGCTAGCTCCTCAGTCTCAGTTGCTAATATATGCATATTATTATTAGTATTGGATAGAAAACACTCTAAAGTTTCCAAAACTGTCAAAATATTGTCTGTGAGTATAACAGAACTGATATTGCAGGCGAAACCCTGAGGAAAATCAAAACAGGAAGTGGCTTCTATTTTGAAAACTCCATGTTCCATAGCCTCCCTTTGCTGGATTTAAAGGGATATGAACCAGATTCCTTTTCCTATCGCTTCCTCAAGGTGTCAACAGTTTTCAGACATAGTTTCAGGCTTTTATTTTGAAAATTGAGCCAGAACGATAACATCGATAACAAACTCAAGTGGTCACATGAGTTTTGCTCGCACAACAGAGTTTGGACAGCCATTGTTTTCCCCTCTCCTGAAAAACATTTGCGGTTGATATATTATCGATTATATATTTTAAAAACAACCTGAGGATTGATTATAAAAAACGTTTGACATGTTTCTGTGGACATTATGGAAACTATTTGGAATTTTTGTCTGCATTGTCATGACCGCTCTTTCCTGTGGATTTCTGACCATAACGCGACAAACAAACAGGTATTTTGGATATAAAAATGATCTTTATGGAACAAACGGAACATTTGTTGTGTAACTGGGAATCTCGTGAGGTGAAAACATCTGAAGATCATCAAAGGTAAACGATTAATTTGATTGCTTTTCTGATTTTCGTGACCAAGCTGCCTGATGCTAAGTGTACTTAATGTTTTGTAGTGCGATCAATAAATTTACACAACCGCTTGGATTGCTTTCGCTGAAAAGCATCATTTCAAAATCTGACACGACCGGTGGATTAATAAAAGGCTAAGCTGTGTTTTCCTATATTGCACTTGTGATTTCATGAATATAAATATTTGTAGTAATATTTATTGAATGTGGCGCTATGCTATTCAGCGGTTGTTGATGACACTTATCCCGATATCGGGATTGCAGCCATAACAAGTTTTAAAAGAGAGATACTGTAAGAGGAAGCAGTCGCTAGAAGTTAAGTATACAGTAGGCTACTGTATGGAGGCTGTACAGTATATAGGAAACATTTCTTTATTCACGTCTCTCAACTCTCAATGAAAGGAATAGGTTAAGTCAGAGGAAAAAACAAGCAAAGGCCTAGCTTAGAAGGTCTAACTATATTAGTGAATTCTAAAGTGTAAATATTTTATATGCCATTTATTTCACTGGTCATTGAGGTTGTTTCACACAGCTCTTTGGTTATTGTGGGCAACCAGTGAGAGGTAGAATTGGCAGAGTTTCCAATCAGTGTTGCCAACATCACCTACGGGGACTTCACCCCTTTATTTGCTTTACACACACATACATGCACACGCACACACACTCACACACACGCCCACAAACAAAAATGGGAAATCTTAAGCCACTTTTCCATTATCATTAAATTAATTATTTGCTTACAGAGGGGAAACAACGTTTGTGGTCCACAATACTGTTGAGGCAGTTACACAGACATCCACTCAAAAAGCTTTTTAATATTACCTTCTCCCTATTTCACTTACTAAACTACCAACGATTTTCATACTATGTGTTTTTAAACAGGTTCTTGGGGTACAATATTCCTAGTTTTGAAAATAACTCTTCCCACTGAGAACAAACTGGTTGAATCAACGTTGTTTCAATGTAATTTGTCATCGTATTGTGACATGGAACCTACGTGGAAAAGTAATGAACATAAACTGTTGTTTTGAGGGTGGAAGGTGTCGTAATTGCAACTGATTTTCAACATAGACAAACCTTGTATAAAATATGTTACATTTTTACCTTTGAAACAAAGTCAGATCTTTAACGTTATATCCGCTACCAGAAAAAAATACGGCTGGGCAGCACGTCCTACTGGAGAGTTGATCTAACTGCTATTCATTTGGTCTCCCATCCAGGGTTCCAAGCCCAGCATAGCTTTGATATTTGTCACTGACTATTACCAATGTGTTATTGTTAGAATGATTATTGAGAGATCTCTTAATGACTAAATATAGTCACTGTTATTATCAAAGTCATTCCAACAGAACAAATTAAATATAACCATAATCTATAAATCATGTCATCAATTATACTATTTAGGCCTATATTTGTTATTATTTTTTACCTTTATTTAACTAGGCAAGTCAGTTAAGAACAAATTCTTATTTACAATGACGGCCTACCAAAAGGCAAAAGGCCTCCTCCGAGGGCGGGGGCCTGGGATTAATTATTTTAAATAAAAACAATATAAATATAGGACAAAGCACACATCACAACAAGAGAGACAACACAACATTACATAAAAGAGAGACCTAAGACAACAACATAGCAAGGCAGCAACACTTAACAACACAGCATGGAAGCAACACAACATAGCAACAACATGGTAGCAGCACAAAATATGGTACAAACATTATTGGGCATAGACAACATTACAAAGGGCAAGAAGATAGAGACAACAATACATCACACAAAAGAGCCACAACTGTCAGTAAGAGTGTCCATGATTGAGTCTTTGAATGAAGAGATTGAAATAAATATAGCATTTGCAAAGTCATCAAGAGCTATTGTTTCAATTCATTCCAGGATTAAACTAAAAATGGACAGTACAAATAGGCCTAGGATTTCAAGCTTTGGTTTATTTCAAATGTAGTCAATCATTATATGTTGGATCCACTTCTCCATCTCAACCAAGAATCAAAGTTAAAGAATAGGACTAAATCAAATACAGTATATTTAATTTAAAGTGCATTTAATGTTTGATTAGATTAGATTTAGTCCTATTCTTTAACTTTGATTATTGGTTGAGCTGGAGACGTGAATCCAACATATTTATTTTTACTTCGTAGACAAACTGGAATTAAAGCCAGACTAAGTTAGGGGCACAAAATATACAATATTTCCTTCAAATGTTGATATTTGGTTGTGTTGACAACCAAACACAATTTAACATTAATTTTGGAATACAGTAAATAGCCTATTAACTTGTCGACAAGTTAACATATGATATGTTGGATTCACGCATCCAACTAACCCAAAAATAATAGTTAAAGAATAGTATTAAGCCAGTGGCTCAGATGAAACTATCAAAGCACTAGATATACTTTCAATGTTGGTATTTGGTTGCATTAATAACCAAACACAATTAAATATGACTTTTGTAATAAAGTAAATAGCCTAAAGTTAAGACTATTTTACAAACTAATGTCACAGTATTTATTCAACCTTAAAATGAGTAACACATCCATGGCCACAGGTTAGCCTACAGTGACTATACATGTATTCTAATGTCATCATAGAAAGAGTGCATGTTCAAGATAGCATGCAAAAATCACAGGTCGGTGGAGAGCTTCACAAAAATCTTCACAAGTTCTTATAATAATCTGTGCAGAATCTCGAACAGCATTGCTCACTTGCACTATGTATTTACACAATAATCTCAACCGCAATCCTGGTCATTTGGTTGTGCTATTGGATGAAGCACAGTGATAACACCTCTCTGGCACCAGTGGGACGGTAGCGTCCCACCTGGCCAACAGCCAGTGAAATTGCAGAGCGCTAAAATTCTAAATACACCATTTGTAATATAAACATTTCTTGTAAATACATGTGTTTTACATCATTTCAAAGCTTAACATCTTATTAATCCAGCCACTGTGTCAGATTTCAAGAAGGCTTTACGTCAAAAGAAAACCATGCGATTGTCTGAGGAGAGCACCCAGCTAACAAAAGTATTACTAGCATTTTCCAACCAAGCATTAGCGTCACAAAAGTCAGAAATAACAATAAAATAAATCTCTTACCTGTGAAAATATTCCTCATTGGCAATGCCAATTGTCCTAGCTCCACAGTGAATGTTAGTTTTGTTTGATAAAATCTATTTTTATAGCCTAACATTAAATATTTGTAAAACGCTTGCGTCGTGATTTCCGTCTCATTCAACTTTGGATGAAACATTCATGGTAAATACACACACTAAACACACGTTTATCCAGTCATGGTTGGTTTCATTGCAATCCTCTGTTTGGTAGTAACACAATCACTTGATGGCTCTTTTCTGGGACGTATTGACCGAAACAAACCGATTTGAAGACACCAATCAATGACCTCATTGCTCACCAATGGTAGGAGCGGTCTATCGTTGATTGACTGTATTTTGGCCCAATGACCACTGATCATCTTGAAATCTAGCTTGGAAGATAGCCAATGAGCTGAGGTAAACGGCAATATGTAATGGTTATACGTTCGAAGACCAGCCTTTGTCGTAAACTCTGGCATAAAGGAGGTTCATTCCCCATTGATAATCCTACTTGACGGAGCCACGAGTGTTACGCATAGCAGTACACAGTGAAGAGCATTTTCCGAAATTCTATATATTTAAATTATGGCGAATAAATCAGGAAAAGCGAAAACAAAGTCTAGATATACAGATGTTACCCAAATTATCGAAGAAATTGATAGGATACTACAATGTTCTCCACAAGACCACGAAATGGTACAATACATTTGTCTATCATTTCATTGACATTGCTGTGGTGAATGCCTTCATCCTCCAGAAGGAAATGGCCAAGAGCTGTGGACAGCCCCCCATCTCACAGCTAGCCTTCAGGGAGCTGCTCATCCAGGAGTTTGCTAGCTACAGCAAGTCCACTGTAGCACCTTCTGTCCCCTCTACCTCTGTCCCTTCTGCTCCAACCAGTGGTGTTCACCTTCCCAGATTCATCTCTGCGGGCATGAATGTGCCTCAGGGCAAAAAGGGCACAGTAGGGAGACGTCGTTGTGCCCTTTGTCACAGGAAATGCCCCATCACCAGCACCACCTGTTCAGTAAGCCTCTGCTTTACAGCAGAAAGAGACTGCTATGGGCCATGGCAACAGCTGCACAATATTGTGTAGAGGACTGAGGGTCTTCACATTATTGTAAATAGAAAATGTGTAAATAGTTACCCTTGTTATTTTATTTTTTAAATATGTTTTATATATATTTTTGGGGTGTGCGTTAGAATAGCATTTATGTATTTTGTATATAGTTCTTTCCTTCAAAATGTATCACTGTACCAATTCAGCCACTTGGGTACATTTGGGTACATGTGTGTGGGACACCTGGGTGACTTCATGCTCAATGTCATGTATCATGTAGCTCGCTCATTTCGGAAGTTATCTATCTAAAACTTTGCTCAGCTATTATTGCCATCTTATGTTCTTCATTCAAATAATCCTCAGCATCCCATCTGTATGTTTGGCTGTTCTTGGTCATTTGAAAGATGATGCAGCAACAATAAAAAACAGAAAACGTGTGTTTATTTCCTTGTATTTTCTTCTACCAGATCTATTGTGTTATATTCTCCTACATTCAATTCACATTTCCACAAAATTCAGAGTGTTTCCTTTCAAATGATACCAAAAATATGTATATACTTGCTTCTGGGCCTGAGCTACAGGCAGTTAGATTAGGGTATGTCTTTAGGCGGAAATTGAGAAGAAGGGGGGCTACCCCGAAGAAGTCGTGGTATAAATACAAAATATCTGACATTGTATTCCCATTTGAACTTTGTTGTGCTTTCAAATGGTAATAACACATTGGGAATTCAACAAACTTCTGGCTGTCTTTTTGAATAGGTGAATAAAGGTTGAAATCTCATTAATCAACTTATTACCAAATTTCTATGTTGAAATGATGTGGTGTGCCAAATGGTTGGTTGCATGGTCATCCATCTGTCATTGTTATGAGTTCATGTCTGTTCCCCATCAAACCCCCAGGCGTTGTCAGTTTGAAATATGAATTCCTCGGCCTGTCTGTCCTCGAAGGCTGTGTATACTACTTGCTGACAGTTGGGGAGCTTGTGGCTGTCTAGCTGAGGGCATTTGATGTAGACTCTTTCAAATACTTCTTTAGGGATTGCTCATATGGTCAGGGGCCAATGGTGGAGAATTAAATGATGGATACTCCACTGCCTCGTCTGAATCTCTTTGGCCTCGTATAACTTTATGGCCCCATTCTTCCCTGCTTGGTCGGTAAATTAGGTGTAATAAAAAAAGCATCTGAACCAGGCATTACAATCACACTGATCAACCAATTTGTCTGTGACACACCAGGCACCAGGGAGCCCTAAAGGAGCCGGCAGGCCTGGGCCCTGTAAATTACCCGCAAGAAAAGGGGACTAGGCCAGAGGTAAATGGGGGCCAAGTCAAAGCAGATTGCATAGCTTCCTCCAACCCTCCCCACCCGAAAGGGAAAAGAGACTTTAGGGATGAGGGTGCCAGTCAAAGCATTACTGACACTGTGCCGGGTAGTGGGTGCCCATCTGCCACTCTACGCTTTACACCAAAAAACCCTTCCCTTTTGTCCCTTCTGAACCCAGCCTTAGAGCCGTGCTAGAGAAATCCTCTCTTATGTCCCCCATGTCCTCATTATATGCACAGGGCTCTAAGTCCATGGCTGGTTTTTACCCTCGGAGAGCTGCAGGCACGGGAGAGTGGAGTGACAGTAAAGCTATACACAGCCATGACATATCTTATTGCCTATCGTATGGGACCAGAGGGAGAAAACAGAGCATCTCTCAATTGAGCTTAAATGCGCAAATCGCTCCCTAGTGAAAGAAAGCCTTCCTTTGTAAAAGTTTCTGCACATTTTTGGGGGGAAACTTTGGAAAGATTTGCTCTGAAGGGCTAAGACTAATCAGTCCAAGGTGGCATATTTAAGAAACAATGGATAAAAAAATTATAATAAGTCTATAGAGCTTTCTTTCTCCGACAGAGACATCGCCACCACGATACGTCCAAACACTGCAGACAGCAGGTAGGACTGGGCTGACAGCAATGAATATCTATGAAACCATATGCACACATGCACTCACAAGCTACTATGTATGTGTGCATGCTGCATTTTCAGCAGCGTTTGATTTGATTAATGGACTTTCTAACTGAGGAACTTGTTCAAAGTGACACAAGCTTTTGTCTGTGTGTCATCCTCTTCCTCTTCCTGACAGTCACCAGAGTTGAAGGAGTCCCTCATCCCCTTCCTCCTGCTCCTTGTTCCTGTTTGGTTAGCGGTGGGACAACGCGATAAGAGCTGACAGCCCAGTAATGATGAATGAAAATGAAAGGGACGGGGGTAAATGTAAATGCTGAAAGCACAATGGAAAAGTGATTAAAAAGCATTTCAGTGTCTTTTATCTCCTGGTACTGCTTTCAAAGGAGCAGTCTTAGGTCTTGGAGCCTCTCGCCAGCACTTATTTCAACGTGTCTCTTACCCCCTAGAGAGGACTTGGCTTTGATTGTTTTTTAGGCTGCCTTCCATCTTCTGCCTTCAATCGTATCCCTTCCAAGTGGGCGACTTCTCAAACTTCTGTAAGCAAGCAGTTTGGCAAAGTCGTCTCCTGTCATTGACTCACTTAGCCCCACTCTATCTAGGCTACATTGTGCTTTCGCATTGAGAGAGTGACTGTCGGTGTGGAGGCGGACTACAGTATATGAGTTTTCTTAGATCTTAAGTGAATAGTAGGTGCCATGTAAAGAACTAGTGTCAGTTATTAGAAAATAGCTTTTGCTGTTTGTTGATAGGTTACAATAGCCAATTACCTGTAACATGAACTCCTGTCTATGCTTCATTGTCTGCTATAGTGATGCTCTCACCATCTAAGCGTCTCCCCCACACACGGTGCTGTGAGAATAAATGTATTTCTATAGAGACACATTGGAATATGTATATGGAATGGAATATGAGTATTTTTGCATTCCCTTTGACTCAAAGTGTTAAGAATGTTATCTCTGAATCTGCGTGAAAGTATAGAGACATTTCTATTTTCTGTATGCCTTACCTCGTTTTTGTGTCAGAGGAAGGTCTGACACCAGATGCAAGTATTACGTTGTGTCAGTTTGCTAAATTAATAATGGATGCAGCCTTTCTTTTGGGGTGGAAAGTGTTTTCATTCCGGTGGGTTGTTCCCACTGAAAGTTCATCATCAAATTAACATTGTACATTGTCTTTGTATGTCTCACTCCTCCCTCTGTTCCTTTTCATGGTGGTGTTATATTTAAACCTGCAAGCACAGCTCAATGTTCCTATTGCAGTCTGTTCTGTAGACCAGCAGTAGAAGCATGGTCTGTGGCACGGGGGAATGAAGCGCTTCCCCTCCATTTAGGGTTCACCTAGATCTCTCAAATCACCTGCAAATCTCTCTGTGACATACATGCATGATTTATTAGCAGGTATGAGTAATGTGCATGTATCCATATTAAATATTCAGAGGAATTAAAATAAAAAAAGTTTCTAAGTCTGCCATAATGGCTTTACACAAGGGTTGCATTTTAGCATCAATTGCCACTCACGTATGTTACTGAAATTAGATTATATGGAAACTTGGGACATGCTATGGAATGTGGAGACAAAATGATGATCTACTCGAAATTCAGTGTCAATAATAGATCATGTTTAATCACATAATGATACAATATTCAGGCTGCTACTTGGAGTCAGAATGCCCTATACTCTGACAAGTAGATCATCACCATCAATGACAGAGAGCTGTTGAGGTTGATTTGTCAAGAAGGTAATCTGAATATGATTTTGATCAAGCCACGTAGGACAATGCCTCCAACAATCTCTTGGCAGACCGAAACAAATGAAAGGTCATGCAGACATTTGGACTGATTACTTTGGGACTGATTATTTGGACTGATTACTCTTGAGCACATGACTAAAAAGTACAATTCCATTAAATAGTTATTACAAAATTACTTTCAGTGAAAAGGAGCCAAGAAAGACCTAGGGACCTTCTCCTTTTGTCCTTTCTCCCCCAAACCCTGGAGATGTGAACTTGAGACCTGTGCGCTGAGTAAAAGGAGATGTTGGGATGCTGCCTTGTTCGCACAACTGTCTCCTGAGCACTAATTCCCTTAATTATCAGGCCTGGGAGATAAGTCCCCAGTGAGCTCTGTTAAATGTGGTTCTGCTCTACACACTCTCCAATCCAATTTGCTGTTATTTTTTAAAAAGAGAGCAGGGTAATGGTGCTTGAGGGTGTAGAGCAAGATGGAGGAGGGAGAGGGGGGCTTGGACTGTTAGTGGTATGAACTGTTCTGTAGTTGAGCTGACTGAGAAAGGAAAATAAATGGTTTCCACTTTAATTTGAGATTTCTTTAGTGTATAGATGTAGGAGAAAGGGCTGCATCTTTGAAGGCTGGCCTTGGCGGAGCAATTGAATGCAGAGCAGAGTTTTACCATACAAACACTTTCAAATGTAGTATTTGATAAGATGAATATCCTGGACTTGAGAGCCTCCGTCCTTTGATTCTCCTCCCAGGCCTCCTCTCAAACGTAGTCTCAAATATGTCCTTCCCAGCTTTGCCTTTGTATGTAATGCAGTGATAGAGATGGCTACGGAGGCTGTAGCAGTCAGGATGCACAGATACAAAGTAAAGCAGCTCGTGTCACTGCATAGCAATAGAATATGACGCTTTACAGAGAAGAAGCTGTCAAAGACATTGACATCCTCTTCAAAGTGTAAAGGATTTTTCTTACACAACGCAATTTTCTTACACAATTTCTTACACAACACAGGGATGTAGTTTTTTTGTATGAAATCAGTTAATCAATGTTTACGTGTGCCTAGGAAACTTAGCTGCTATGGATTTTGCACATGCCACATCTTTTTACATGAAGTAAATATTCTACCATGCAGTAGAGAATCCCAGTTTCATTCTGAAAACAGAAGGTGTGCTGAGGAATTGTGAAATGCAGAAAGAGGTTAACAATTATGTCAGAACTGATGAGGTGGTGAAATGATGAAAATTCATGATACAAAGTGTGAATCCATAATGTTCCACAAATGGTGCAAGAAACATAGGAATGTAATGAAATAGAGTATGTAAGGCCAATATCACATCTAACAACTATCTTAATCCTTAAAAGGATTAAACAAACTATTGTTGTGTTTTCAAATCGTGGTTTATGCATGACAGGTCTTGCTTGTAATCATTTAAAATATTTAATCAAGGCTTACTTCAATATGTATGGCTCATCGTACGTATCACAGGGTTTTAGGCATCAACCATGAGGTTAGAATAGAGTCATGATAAACTTCCTGCTCTCAGTTTAAAAATTTGTCAGAGGCAGAGACTTGCCAAGGAGACTTGTGGCTTTGCATCTCATTGAACAAAGCATGTTAATGACCAGTTTTTCTCAAATATCCTTCTGTAATGCAATGCAGCCTTTTGCTTTGGTGAAGTCAATGGTGCTCTGGCAGTGGATAACAGTTTCGCTGCTGTACATTTAACGTAAGGCTCTGAGCTCTAGCCGTCTGGGCCTGTGATGCCTCTGAGAGCTAATCATACCCGTTTCAGACAGACCTCTGTTAGACAGCTAATGGAGTGTTCTAAGGTTAATTTACAGCCATACATCCCCCATCAATAAGCAATTAAGAGGTGTGGAAACAAGAAGGCTCTCAGGCCATCAGACATTGTCCCCCCTTCGTTTTAATCAATTAATCGCTTTGGCATGTCTGCTTGAAACCCCCCAAATAGATTTAGATATAAAAGTTACACATGAAACGGCTCTATTCCCAGGCCAGTATCGCTGATGTAGGATCTTTTTAAGCGTGTCTTATCAATTGAGAGATTCATGGTGGAACTCCCACTGGGCTCTCTTTTAACCCCTTCTCCTGGTTTCACACACTGTTTTTCTTTCCTATAAAGGCTCAGAGAAGCCAAACGGACCAGACATATTCTGCTTCCTCTATGCCGGGTGTGAAGGCAAATTCACAGGAAATGCTTTATGTGATAATATAGCAGGCAGAAGATCTAATGCCAGCCTTGAGGATGCAGCAACTGGGAAAGTCTGAAACATTCAGAGTAGCAAGGAAATTTAGATGTCAACACTTTTTTCTATCTTTCATCCTCCTCAACTGATGTTGTCACTGTGACCGCCATCTGCATTTTCATATTGTTCATCCATTTATTCAACTCGCCCTCTTTTCACACTCCTGGTCATCCACTCCTATATCTCCCTTGATGGGTTTATTATTGATCTACACATTCAGTGAGGGACCGCTATTTGAGGAATTTGCTTTCAAAAGACCAGCACTAGTGTAGTGTAACATGGATTGCATGTTAAGCATCTGAATTTATGTGAAGGGGCTATATTTCCTGTTCACTCAGCTTAACTCCCATTGCTCTTCTCTGCTGTAAAGTGGTGCTCACATGTTTTCCTATTTCTGTGACATGCTTGTAGGTTTCCCTTGAGAGAGCCAGGCAATGGGCTGCTAATACTGTATGATGTGCATGAGCTCTGCTCCATATCTTTAACCAGCCCCATTAGACTGGCATGAAACCCAGGGGATCCTGAACACAGCATAGGGCCCTGGCCAACAGCCTTGCTTTATGACACAAACAATCCTGAGCACACAGTGTCAAGGATAATGAGTTTAACGTTTATAATAGTAGTATAATTAGTCATTTTTAGTACATTTTTAGCTGTCATGTGTTGTTGCCTAACCTGTCCCTTTCTCCTTCCAAAGCTCCTCCAAACAACATCTCAGTTACGGCAGAGAACTGTCCAGCTCCATTCAGCCGGTACCAGGCCCAGAACTTCACTCTACTGTGCACTGCAAAGGGAGGCAAACCTGCCCCTTCGGTGAGTCACACATTTACGCACTTGAACATGCTGTTCAGTGCATATACAGTGCAGTATATAGGACAACTCACGCTGTTAACAATATTAATGTACACATGAAAGGTTCCAGTCAGGTGTAGCCCACTGCATGTATAAATAATCTCTTCAATCATCCCCTTCTACAACTAGCCCACTGCATGTATAAATAATCTCTTTAAATATCCCCTTCTACAACTAGCCCACGGCATGTATAAATAATCTCTTCAATCATCCCCTTCTACAACTAGCCCACTGCATGTATAAATAATCTCTTTAAATATCCCCTTCTACAACTAGCCTACGGCATGTATAAATAATCTCTTCAATCATCCCCTTCTACAACTAGCCCACGGCATGTATAAATAATCTCTTCAATCATCCCCTTCTACAACTAGCCCACGGCATGTATAAATAATCTCTTCAATCATCCCCTTCTACAACTAGCCCACGGCATGTATAAATAATCTCTTCAATCATCCCCTTCTACAACTAGCCCACGGCATGTATAAATAATCTCTTCAATCATCCCCTTCTACAACTAGCCCACTGCTATATGTTGTGGTATAAAGACTTGTACATAATTGTTCATTGTTTTCTGAAAGGTATTGTTGAAAAGATAGGAGGTAAAGTAGACTCAACAAAAATGTTAACGCAACATGCCAACAATTTCAAAGATTTTACCGAGTTACAGTTCATATAAGGAAATCAGTTAGTTGAAATGAATTTATTAGGCCCTAATCTATGGATTTAACATGACTGGGAATACAGATATGCATCTGTTGGTCACAGATACCAGGGGCATGGATCAGAAAACCAGTCAGTATCTGGTATGACCACCATTTGCCTCATGCAGCGTGACACATCTCCTTCACATAGAATTTATCAGGCTGTTAATTGTGGCCTGTGGAATGTTGTCCCACTGCTCTTCAATGGCTGTGTGAAGTTGCTGGATATTGGCGGGAAATGAAACAAGCTGTCGTTCACGTCCATCCAGAGCATTTATTAACATGTCTGGTGAGTATGCAGGCCATTATCATGCGGAAACATGAGGTGATGAGTGGCACGACAATGGTCCTCAGTATCTCATCATGTTATCTCTGTGCATATTGCTATCGATAAAATGCAATGGTGTTCGTTGTCCATAGCTTATGCCTGCCCATACCATAACCCCACTTCCACCATGGGGCAGTCGGTTCACAACATTGACATCAGCAAACCGCTCGCCCACACGATGCCATACACGCTGTCTGCCATTTGCCAGGTACAGTTGAAACGGGGATTCATCCATGAAGAGCACACTTCTCCAGTGTGCAAGTGGCCATCGAAGGTGAGTATTTGCCCACTGAAGTCAGTTGCGACTCCGAACTGCAGTCAGGTCAAGACCCTGGTGAGGATGATGAGCATGCAGATGAGCTTCCCTGAGACAGTTTGTGCAGAAATTCTTCGGTTGTGCAAACCCACAGCTGTCCGGGGGCTGGTCTCAGACGAAGAAGCTGGATGTGGAGGTCCTGGGCTGGCATGGTTACACGTGGTCTGCGGTTGTGAGGCCGGTTGGACGTACTGCCAAATTCTCTAAAGCGACGTTGGAGGTGGCTTATGGTAGAGAAATTAACATAAAAATCTCTGGCAACAGCTCTGGTGGACATTCCTGCTGTCAGCATGCCAATTGCACGCTCCTTCAAAACTTGAGACATCTATGGCGTTGTGTTGTGTGACACAACTGCACATTTTAGAGTGTCCTTTTATTGTCCCCAGCACAAGGTGCACCTGTGTGATGATCATGCTGTTTAATCAGCTTCTTGATAAGTCACACCTGTTAGGTGGGTAGATTATCTTGATGAAGGAGAAATGCTCACTTACAGGGATTTAAACACATTTCTGCACAACATTTGAGAGAAATAAGCTTTTTGTGCACATGGAAAATTTCTGGGATGTTTTATTTCAGCTCATAGAACATGGGACAAACACTTTACATGTTTATATTTTTGTTCTGTGTAGTTGTAGAAGGGGATGATTGCAGAGATTATTTTCTATGGAAGAGTTTGACTTGTGAATCATAATTTATATAAATACACCAGGCAATGTAGTCATTATAGAGACTATTTAAAAAAATATCAAACATGGACATATGGGTAGACCGAGTTTGGATCATTAATCTTATCACAAAGTGACTAATTAGTAATGATTGTACCAGGAATTTCCATTAGACACCCTGCTATTCCCTAAACTTTTTGAGATAGCAGACAAGGTAGTAGAGATAGCTGAAGCCACGAGCTTCTCTGTCTTCTGGCCTATGAGCCTATGAACACTGCTTGAGTGGCGCCACTCGCTGTTCGTCCCCACTGGGCCATTAATCATTTAATTATGAACCCAGTGAGAGGTGAATACAAGGTGAACATGATTTCCGTCTCTCAGGTACTGACTGACCACCTATATAAAGCCCCATGAGTGTGTTCCATGGCCTGCCTGACACTCTGCTATAATGATCCCACAGCTGGTTTTAAGTCATTACAGTCCTGCTCTGCTGGACTTCTCTCCCAACCTTGAAGGAGGAAATGAGATAGATCTGAAAGACCATCTCTCCAAATATATGTATGCCTGTAGTCTTTCCATTAGACTCCCTGAGTAGCTCTGGTCATGCAGAGGATCAACTCATGCAGTGGGGTAGTCATTTGGTTTCAAAGATGGGTGTCAGTGGATCTGGTCAGGAGTTTTATGACTCATCAAATCACTGATGATTCTACGAGTGGATTTGGTCAGACTGTAATCTTCTGTCTAAATACATATAGAAGGTAATATAGAGGGTACATGTTACGTAAGGAGACTGTGGTGGTGATGGCCCTGCGATAGACTAGTGTCCTGTCCAGGATTTATACTTGTACATCTAGCCACCTCACACTAGAGGCTTTCAAGAAATAGACCTGGGGCTTTCCCATCCGGACCCGATGTGCATGAATACATTTTTTAAATATAGATAATCGTTCCTAATGGATGCGAGGACAACTAGACACGATCTGAGCCGAGCAAGGGAAGCAGCAGAAAAGTAAATTCTATAAGCTACTTTATTAACCAGAGCTGATAAAGCGTGAGGGACTGGAGGTACAGAGAGGTGACGCTCTAGCAGGGACCGTGCTATGTGTGTGTGTAGGCTTCGGTGAGTGTGAGCGAGTGAGACAGAATGGGGAGAGACCGAGAGATAGCAACCAACCGTGCCGACTCACGCTATAGTAGAATAATAGCTTCCAAACTAGATTATTTTTCATCCAATATGATTAGGTAGTACCTGTCTTGACTGCATCAAACTGAGAGAAGCTACACTGCATGCGCTTTCTTGTCCTACATAGTTACAAACAACAACAACTTCATTCAGAATATAAAGTAGCAGCCTACCTGTTGCGTCTTGGTCGTTGTAGCCTATCTTTCTCCTTTAACTTTTAATTCCATAATTGTTTTAACTTTCTGCTCTCCTTTGTAGCTTATGTGTTAGAAGCTCTGTGGCAAATATGCCAATTATTATAGAAGACTATTGGATGATTCACAGAGAGTGGTCCGTTAAGGCTTGCTAGCTGTTCGGGTAGACTTTCAGTCATTACGCTAATGCTAGTTAGCAATGGCAGGCTAAATTACCTTCATAAAATTTCCTTCAAACTGCACAAAGAGACATACAAATTGTGTCTATGAGTTCATCTGACTCTTGGTAATTAGAAAAAGAGCTTAATTGACTAAATCTTTCACTATATACTCTTAATGCATTTTGATATGGCCTAACAGAACCCCTAAAACCTCGATCATTTTGACGTTTCAAAATGATTTAGTAGCATGTTTTAACCTTTGAATTTTGATTTGTTTAACTGTTAGGCTGTGTGAAATTAGACAAGAGGATTATGTTGTCCCATCTCAACTGTTCAACTGTTCTGCCTGCGGCAATGGAACCCTGACCTGTTCACCGGATGTGCTACCTGTCCCAGACCTGCTGTTTTCAACTCTCTAGAGACAGCAGGAGCGGTAGAGATACTCTCAATGATCGGCTATGAAAAGCCAACTGACATTTACTCCTGAGGTGCTGACCTGTTGTACCCTCGACAACTACTGTGATTATTATTATTTGACCATGCTGGTCATTTATGAACATTTGAAAATCTTGGCCATGTTCTGTTATAATCTCCACCCTGCACAGTCAGAAGAGGACTGGTCACCCCTCAGAGCCTTGTTCCTCTCTAGGTTTCTTCCTAGGTTTGGGCCTTTCTAGGGTGTTTTTCCTAGCCACCGTGCTTCTTACACCTGCATTGCTTGCTGTTTGGGGTTTTAGGCTGGGTTTCTGTACAGAACTTTTAGATATTAGCTGATGGAAGAAGGGCTATATAAATACATTTGATTTGATTTAAAAATAAATAATTACTAAACCAGCACGATCAGGGACTCAGTTCAAAAACACTTAGAGGTTCAAGCATTAAATTCATGTTAGGTTACGTGAGGTAACAAAAGAAGCAACCTTTCTGGATGAAGATTGAGTGGTAGGAGTGGGCAGTTTAGATTTATGATTAAGAAACTGGTTGACAAGGAGAGTTGTCTCCAAGGAAATGGAACAAGTAACTATATATTTACATGAAGGTCTGAATGAAAGTGTGTCTGTGTTTGTAACATGACCATGCTATGATTCTAAATATTAGAGGATACAGTACTTTTGTTGACTCCAGAAGAAGTTTTAATGCCTCTGTGGAGAGCTAATCACCCTGCCAGGGTTGCCCAGTGCTGTAGGACTAAATCAAAACCCAGTAAACAAATTCTGACATTGTTCACAGATATATTTTATAACAGGAGTGCCTCTTGACTCCCCAATCCTGCACATTTCTCTTTTTCATCTCATTGGAGATATAGTGCTGTGGTCCTTAACCAGTGGAGGAAAACATTAATAAATAAAAAAAGTTAAGTCAGAAGAAATCGTTTTGGATTTATTTCAAGAGACACTCGCCAGCATAGTAAATACCATGTTTGCAGACTTTTTAGTTGCAAATACGTATACACCATACTACATAGTGCTTCATCAACCAGTAGTCTTTATTTGTAACATGTCATTAACCAAAGTATAGAGCATAATGGAATTGTATTCTCGTTATGTCATTAATTGTTGTTATTTGAAGTTATGGTATTATGAAACCCCATTATTAGCTGTATAAGGATCTGCTCCAGCAGCACTACTGTATTGGCCTGGGTTTTGTGAATGCAACTTCAAACGCCATTCTGCGTTTGGATGAAACGCATTTGCTCTTTGTCAGTGCTGTTGCCTGGGAGCTTGTTACAAAATGAGCTGTTGTGGGCTCTGTTTGCTATTTTCCCAGTCTTAAATGCTTTTCTAAGTCTTTATCAATGCATGTTCTGTGTTTATACATACACCATTTAACAGAGGTCAACAGTGTTTTGGTTACCATACAGACTTTCACATTGCAGCTTATGTGATCAGCCATCATTTGTTTCTGGGTGGGAGTTTTTTTAGGTTAGCTTGTAAGCGTAATCAATGGCTGCTATGTCATACAAGAGCTGTGCACTGGGTTGTGAACATCCATTCCTTTCTTTCACCAGAAAGATTAATTTGTCAGCTTTGAAGAAACTATACAAGCAACAAGAGTGTTGTTGCTTCGCTAGGTACTGTAAAAAGTGTATCATCTTCAATTTTAGATACTTTTGATGAGCCTATCATATAGCATTAACAGCTAATTATGAGAGATGATTAAGTCGTAGGTACTATTGTTTAATCTCTCTTTCTCCGTCTTTCCCTCTCTCTCTCTCTCTCTCTCTCTCTCTCTCTATATCTCTTTTTCTCTCTCTCTGAGTCACACTGTCACCATGTACTGCCTTGTCCCTCTGATTTTGTCAACATTAAGGTGTATTTGGGCCATTGGGGGAAGAGAAAGGGTTATTGTTACGCTTCCAAATGAGCTTTGGAACCAAGGTGTTAGGGCGAAGGGGTTAAGGCTGGCAGTATCTGAAGTGCAGGTGCTTTTCATCACTGTCTATTCACAGGCGGATTGCAGAGCCTACCTCGTGCCGCACCAGCTTAATTTCGCTAACACCAAGGCATTGTGCTTGGGCGGGCGTTCAGAATTACATCTTTGTTTGTTTGTCGAAGCTCTCTCGAATCCGAATGAAGCTGGTGGTGTGTGCTCTGGCTCTATTGTCTGAACACATTGGACCCTGATGCATTTGGGGATGTAGAACAGAGGCGTGATTGATAATCACTTTATTCCACTATAAAGGACCATGCATAAAGACCACTGAAAACCACAAATAGCTTCTCATTACAACACAGCTACCACTGCCCACTGTCAAAATTACAGCCAGCAGCAAGACTCATATGCAGACACCAAAAGAAGTAGCCAGCCTAAAGATATCTCTATTACAATGGGCTTTCATTGCCTCTAGTATGCTGATTAAAGTGGCAATAACACAAAAATAAAGCTAAGGGATGGGGCTGGAGAAATGTAAAGACTCTCAAATTCATAAACAGATGATAGTTTTGAGGCTCTATAGTGTTTGTTTACATTTACGTTGTTTACAAACATTGGAGAAAAACAAGCTTATATTTTGAGTTCTGATGGGCTCATGAGGTATTTATAGGTTATAGTCTTCAATAATCAATGGACATAGCAACTTCTGGTTGCCCCTTTAAGCCTAGTGAAAACGTGAGGATTAGGTATTTCAGGTAAATCGATCAGTTTGACTATCAGGATGAATATCAGGATATCATTTTCAATTTCTTTTCCCGAAAGTGTATTCACAAATTCAAAGGAAAATTCAATTGATCAGTGTATTTTTGTCTTAATGTGAGAGGATTTCATAATCCATGAAATGTAACAAACGGTATTCTTCCCATTGTAAATTATGCATAGTAAACCAATACAATACTGACTAATTACTATTCAATGATTTAACCTACTTTTAAAGCGTTCTATCTTCCAGAAGGTACTGACTATCATGTATATACAGTGGGGTCCATATTCATTGGCACCCTTAATAAAGATAAGCAAAAAATAGATGGATCTTTCAGCAAGAGAATTATCCCAAGCATGAATCAAAATCCACAAAGAAATGGTTATTCGACCACAAAATCAACATTTTGTTTGTTTTGAAGAGGGCAGTCCATAAGTGGAAGGATATCAAGGATCTGGAAAGATTGTGCATGGAGGAATGGTCTAAGAGCCTTCCAAACGTGTTCTCCAATCTCATAAAACATTTTAGAATGTCGTTATCCTGGAGGGTGCGAGACTATTGAAAACAGGGGTGCCAATAATTTTGACCCCAATCTTTTTTCAATGGATTTTTTTTTACAAAATCTCTTCCTCAGAATATTATGTAAAAACATTTTTTTTGCATACAATACAGCTCAGTATATGTACACATTTTTATCAAGGGATCCAATAATTCTGGACCCCACTGTATGTGTATGAATGATCCTGAATTATTGAGTAGTTTGTTTATTTTTTATTTATTTTACCTTTATTTAACTAGGCAAGTCAGTTAAGAACAAATTCTTATTTTCAATTACAGCCTAGGAACAGTGGGTTAACTGCCTGTTCAGGGGCAGAATGACAGATTTGTACCTTGTCAGCTCGGGGGTTTGAACATGCAACCTTCCGGTTACTAGTCCAACGCTCTAACCACTTGGCTACCCTAAACACTAGGCTACCCTATATAAAATGATAATGGGATTATATAGGCATCCACAATGATGGTCTCTCACTGGCACCTGAGGTCCATATGATGCAACTCTTCCAGACCTTATACAATATATCCTTTTACTGGTTTGAATAACATGCAATGATTATTTAAGTACAAAACAACCTCAAAGCAACAGTTTTCTCTGTCAAAATATATTTCTAAAGAAAACAGTAAATAAATAAATTGCACAGTAGAGTTGTATGAATCCTTCTGACTTACAATTGGTAAGTAAGCACTCACTTCATTGTTTGGGAAAGTAGGAGAGATAGTGCCCCACACTGGTCAGCAGTGCATACAACAGATGTGACTGCACCAAATGTGCCACTGCTTCAGCAAATCTTGAGATATTTTTCTAAATAGGAAGGACACATCCTAGAGCTTGATTTTGTTATATGTTCTGGATAAAAGCAAGGTGCTTTGTGGATTCAAGCTTTTTCAAATGTCAAGGCAGCCATTCATCCTGGACTGACAGTTGGTATTTTATGTAAACCTACAATAATGTTGATATGTTACATTTGGTATGGTTACTTAAGACCGAAGGTTACGTAGCCCTTTCCACTCACAGCCCTTGTTATCTACTATACAGTTTGAAAATCATACAAGAAAACTGTGCACTTCACATTTCCTTATTTGAAAACTCATGTAATTTACAGTATTAACATTTATGATTGCGATGTTTGATCCACAGTTACAGGGATGACATGCGTTATACCCTGGATTATCCTGAACAGAGTTCCTTATGTTTTTTGCTGTGGAACAAGCACTTAAATGCACTCATGACTCCATTCTATGCGCAGAAAAATTACAATCTGTTTGTCTGAAGTGCCTTTTGAAAGTCTAACACTGTATTTTATATCTTATCTAGCCATGTTGGCAATAAAATATGTTTTCAAATGATGCCCGCCTGACCCAGATTGTGATTTCTAATGGTACGTTTACAGTAATTGTGTGATGGTGGGGACGCAGGGCTGTGTTTCAAACAAAAACCTAAAAACCTGCTTGCTTCAGTTCCTCAATGGCAAAGCTGAGTCCTCAAAAAAATCGCTCGGCCTCCGAATGCAAGGCACTACAGAGGGTAGTGCTTATGGCCCAGTACATCACTGGGGCTAAGCTGCCTGCCACCTAGGACCTCTACACCAGGCGGTGTCAGAGGAAGGCACTAAAAATTGGCAAAGACCCCAGCCACCCCAGTCATAGACCGTTCTCTTTACTACCGCATGGCAAGCGGTATCGGAGTGCCAAGTCTAGGACAAAAAGGCTTCTCAACAGTTTTTACCCCCAAGCCATAAGACTCCTGAACAGGTAATCAAATGGCTAACCGGACTTTTTACATTGTGTTCCCCCCCAACCCATCTTTTACGCTGCTGCTACTCTCTGTTTATCATATATGCATAGTCACTTAACCATATCTCCATGTACATACTATCTCAATCAGCCTGACTAACCGGTGTCTGTATGTAGCCCGTTAGTCACTTTAAATGGACATTAATTTACATACTACCTCAATTGGGCTGACCAACCAGTGCTCCCGCACATTGACTAACCAGGCTATGTACATTGTGTCCCGCCACCCACCACCCGCCAACCTCTCTTTTACGCTACTGCTACTCTCTGTTCATCATATATGCATAGTCACTTAACCATATCTACATGTACATACCACCTCAATCAGCCCGACTAACCGGTGTCTGTATATAGCCTCGCTACTGTTATTTTTCACTGTTTTTGTCTTGTTTTTTATTTCTTTACTTACCTGTTGTTCACCTAATACCTTTTTTGCACTATTGGTTAGAGCCTGTAAGTAAGCATTTCACTGTAAGGTCTACCTGTTGTATTTGGCGCACGTGACAAATAAACTTTGATTTGATTTGATTAGTTCTGTATTGACTCTTTGCCTGTTTGATGGTTCATCGGAGGGCATAGCAGGATTTCTTATAAGCTTCCGGGTTAGAGTCCCACACCTTGAAAGCAGCAGCTCTACCCTTTAGCTCAGTGCGAATGTTGCCTGTAATCCGTGGCTTCTGGTTGGGGTATGTACTGTACGTACAGTCACTGTGGGGACGACATCCTCGATGCACTTATTGATAAAGCCAGTGACTAATGTGGTGTACTCCTCAATGCCATCGGAATAATTCCAGAACGTATTCCAGTCTGTGCTAGCAAAACAGTCCTGTAGTTTAGCATCTGCTTCATCTGACCACTTTTTTATAGACCGAGTCACTGGTGCTTCCTGCTTAAATTTAGCTTGTAAACAGGAATCAGGAGGATAGAGTTATGGTCAGATTTGCCAAATGGAGGGCGAGGGAGAGCTTTGTACGCGTCTCTGTGTGTGGAATAGAGGTGGTCTGGAATTTGTTTACCTCTGGTTGCCCATTTAACATGTTGATAGAAATTCGGTAAAATGGATTTAAGTTTCCCTGCGTTAAAGTCACCGGCCACTAGGATAGCCGCCTCTGGATGAACGTTTTCCTGTTTGCTTAAGGCGGAATACAGCTCATTGAGTGCGGTTTTAGTTCCAACCTTGCTCTGTGGTGGTATGTAGACAGCTATGAAAAATACAGATGAAAACTCTCTGGGTAAAAAGTGAGGTCTACAGCTTATCATAAGATACTCCACGTCAGGTGAGCAAAACTTTGAGACTTCCTTAGATATTGTGCACCAACTGTTGTTTACATAAATGCGTTGGCCCCCGCCCCGTGTCTTACAAGATGCGGCTGTTCAGTCTTGCCAATAGAGTGTATAACACGCCAGCACTGTTGTGTTAAACAAGGAGATACAGTACACCGTATGGAGGAGTCATTTAAATCCCTTGTTCATTGTTCAATCAATAGCTATGTACTGTACTGTCTATGATGTGCTGTAGCTAAAAGCCTATAAACCTGAAAGTGTTGCGTTCATGTTAGGAGGAGTGCTGGTCGTCTGTTCTCTCCCTATTGGTATCTGTTCATATGGAGCCATAGAGAGTCAGCCCCCAGGAGCATGGCCTTACGTCACACTGGTTTACACTCATTACTGCTATTTACCCAGCAGAGTGAACAGCCCCTGAGGTGGCATCAAATCAAAGCATGCCTCAGCGATCTCTTTTTACAGAAAAGCCAAACAATGGAGTGAAATATATATTAGGCTAATAATACTTTTGCAAATTGATTCCAAATGTCCACAGGTCCCCTAACGGACTGCGAGTCACATTTTTCTTTTCGAATAAATAAAGAAAAGAGAACATCTAAAATCACAGTATGAGTAGGGAGCTTCACAACTAGCAATGCCACGGGCACTAGTTCTGCATCCTGATGTTAAAGCTAATATCTGGAGGTTATGTGTTGAAATGGGAATTCCCTGTCAAGAGAATTTACCAGCCAGGGATCTTAAATGCTCCCATGAAATAGTGAGGAAACTCCTGTAATATGACAGAAAAGCCTGGCTGAACACCAGGACCGGGCAAAGCTCTGACACATCTCCTCTTCAGCAGCTCACTGGTGACTGAGTACCTACAGCCCATGATCACCACTTGAAGCTGTAATAAGAATACTGGAAGGGATATAATTCAACCCAAATCTCTCCTTCTCTTTTCCCTTTTTTGTCTCTCTCCATCTCCCTCTCTCTCTCTCTCTCTCTCGCTCTCTCTCTCTCTCTCTCTCTCTCTCTCTCTCTCTCTCTTCATCTCCCTCTCCCTCTCCCTCTCTCTCTCTCTCTCTCCCTTTCTATTTCCCTCACTCTCTCTCCCCCCCTTTTTTTCTCTCTCTCTCAATTCTCTCCATCTCTCCCTTTTCTCTCTCTCTCTCCCTCTCTTTCTCTCTCACTTTCCCTTTGTTCTCTGTCTCTGTCTCTCTCTCTCTCTCTTTTTGTCTCTCTCTCTCTCTCTCTCTCTCTCTCTCTCTCTCTCTCTCTCTCTCTCTCAATTCAATTCAATTCAATTTGCTTTATTGGCATGACGTAAAAATGTACATATTGCCAAAGCTTACTTTGGATATTTACAATATTAAGATAATAAGAATCAAAATTGTCAATGGGACAACTCTCTCTCTCTCTCTCTCTCTCTCAGGTGTACTTTAAGCGAGATGGAGAGTTGATAGAGGTGATTTCCTACATCCACCCCTCAGCTGTTGCAGAGGACGGAGGTGGCTCAGCGGGGGTGCGTGGTGCCAGGCCGCTCATCAGCAGGGACCTGGACGACACCAAGCTGCAGAGGTCCCTTTCCTTGTTGGATCCAGAGGGGCGGCCAGGCCGCCTGTTCACCGAGAGCCCTGAGCGTGGTCGTAACACGGGCCAGCACACCCAGGGCCAGCAGCAGCAGCCCAGCCCTGCCACAGAGGTCATTCCAGAGACTGTGGTGAGCCGGGAGTTCCCCCGTTGGGTGCAGAGCACTGACCCACTCTACTACTTCAGCCACACCCACATCCCCCAGAGTGATGGCTCTGTGCTGGTGCAGGCCAGACTCACCTGGACCCTTAACCCCCAGCTGGACAATGATGCCATGTTCAGCTGTGAGGTCAAGCACCCAGCACTCTCCATGCCCATGCAGACAGAGGTCACACTAGGTGAGTACAACACAGACATACCCCTCCCCTAACTCACTCCTCTCCCCTTCTCTCCTTGTCTCCCCGAAGTCTTATTCAATCTCTGCTTTACTCAAGCCTCCTTATGTCTCCCTCGCAAATCTACTCCGAACAACACTGATTTCCATTTGATGCTTAATTGTGTTACAGCTGAGCAGATTGCGAGTTTAGAGTGAAATGCAAAACTCAGTAGTGACTGACGGTGCAATTCATTGAGCCGTCTGTTGCTAGATTGAGTTAACTCACAACCGTTATTGAAAAAGTCAACCTGAATAAGGGAAGCCAAATGAGAATTTAAACACAACCAGCCACGTGATGTCAATGTAGAGGCGACTCTGTGTACCCCCACATCTGACACAAATCACTGCCTCCCATATGCTCTAAATATGATGACATAATCTCAACAAATGTCCTGTATTGGAGGAGGTTTCTTTACTTTCATTTAAATTGTTTCAAAGATAAACGAGGGAATGTGACTGTGGGATTATTTGTTTGTAGTTGATTCTACAAATAATCAAAGTGAAGAAAATATACACTGAGTATACCAAACATTAGGAACACCTTCCTAATATTGAGTTGCCCCCTCCCCCTTTGCCCTCAGAACAGCCTCAATTCGTCGAGGCATGGACTCTACAAGGTGTCAAAAGCGTTCCACAGGGATGCTGGCCAATGTTGACTCCAAAGCTTCCCACAGTTGTGTTAAATTGTCTGGATGTTCTTTGGGTGGTGGACCATTCTTGATACACACGGGAAACTGTTGAGCGTGAAAAACCCAGCAGCGTTGCACTTCTTTACTCAAACCGGTGAGCCTGGCGCTTGCTACCATATTCAAAGGCACTTACATTTTTTATCTTGTCAATTCAACCTCTGAATGGCACACATAGGCTGGCACACACTCAAGGCTTAAAATTCCTTCTCCTCCTGCTAGTGTCCCTTTCTCACTGTGTTGTATTGATAGACATGGGGGCGGCATTCGTTGCTCGCCCTTTAGCTTTTCATAGTGTTTCTGTTGTTAGAGCAACAACAACTGCGGAGCGAGAAAAATACTCAACCAACATGGAAGGCCCAGTGTTTAGGGCCTATAAAGGATTTACCAACCATGGCTGACAAGTGGCTATGTGCCAGGGAAAGAGACAGCTTAATGCTTAAGAACCTGCATAGCGCAAATAATAAATGTTTAACCTGTTTATATTTTTACTCTCATACATTAATGCTCCAATGCCAAGCAGGAATATAACACATAGGAATAAGAACATTATCATGAAAAGATTAATAAGGATCTACTGATGTAGGATCATAATTTGATCACCCTGTTGCAGGATAACTTTTCTGCAATGCCTTAATTTAAAAACGTGTAGTGTATTTGATGTTTAAAAAGGCTTCTGAAGTTTGTATTTCCAGACTTTATTTTCCCTTAAGAAAAATGTCAACCCCTACAAAAATATCCATTAATTATAATCAATTAATTCAACTGTCCTGTTTCTACAGGATTATTTTTATGCTGTAGCAAACTGGTTCAAATTAAGATCCTACACCTGTATTATCTGTCTTCTCAAGACAAATAGTTGGAGTGTTGATTGAAACAGCCTCCTCTTTACCATTGTTACATGTTGATGGTAAAAAATACTTGGCCCAGAGGGATTTAGGCCCAGAGAAAGCCTTGCTAACTGTCAATGCCTTTCATATGTTCACAAGGCTTTTCCTATGCTGCAATTCAAGCCATTCAATTATCAGTAGCTTTGTTATTTAAAGAGATGGAAAGAGCTTCTCCAGATATTCCTCCTCAACACCCTGAGAATAGAGAACAGAACATGTGCATTAGTTGATTTTAATTGGAGCACACTTGAAATTCATAGCATTCATAAACCTGCTTGGAGCAGATTCAAACTGGAGTGGTATGGGTGAGAGCTCTTGGGGTAGGCTATGCAACAATAGACAGTACAGGTGTTGAGGTAGCAAATGTATGTCACCACTTCAAAACATTATTTCTTATATCCTTATATCCTGGTAGAATGTGATCATCTAAAATGGGACACATTTGAAATCCATCCCTCAGATTGGGCAGAACTCGGTCTTCTGATGATACAGTTAAAGCCAGCTAATTGCTCCTGGGATGTGTCACCCACTCCCTTACACTGGCCTTCCAAGGTGTATTTGGTCAGTCTTTGCACTGCCCATAAGTAATAAATATTTCACTGATTTAATATTGCCACGAGACAGAGCGACAATCTGACAACCGACCAATGTTGTATTACATTTCATGAATATTCACAAGCTGCTCCGTGCTCGCCTTACAAATGGATTTGGGCTGAGGTCTTGGGAACCTCTCAGAATGAGCAACACCTCTGTGGGTTTCTCACCTGGGCCTCTCCATTCCAGAATTTATGATCTCAGCACATCTGAATAATTAAAAGTACTCTTTTTATTTGCATGGTCTATTATTTATCAGCATGAAAAGACTGGAGGAATTATAATTTCATATACAGTGCTGAGAAATGATCCACGGCTGCATACACCAGTCATTTCCTCGCCAGACTGATAATCAGAGAGCAGATGCTCTGTGTGTTGGTCTGTGCGGTGTGTGTGTGTGTGTGCACGCTTGCATCTTTGCGTGTGTGTGTCTCTATGTTCACCTGCGTCTCATCTCCATATTTATCCCACTTTCATCTTGCTGTTGTATGAAGCCCAATCCAGGCTGGGGGTTGGATGTGTGCATTGAATTATACAGTGTTGGATTGATGATGACCCAATGATCCTACAGTCACCCCTTTTAAATTGTTGGTTCTGTCTTCGCTCTCTCTACCACACAGTCAAACCACTCAACCAGCCAATACTGCAGGTTCTCTGTCTATTTTAGAGTTCTCTGCAGACATCCAAATCTGTAAAGTCAGAGGCCAGGCCTGCTGATGTTTGGCTGGATCACAAAGCTCACCTGATGCAGCGAGCGCTGTTGTTTACTGAGGGCACTGTGTGTGCACTGACCCATCCCACAGTGCTAACAGTTCCATGCTGTAAAGTGAGGAGGTTGGGTTGCTGGCCGACGTCTTGGGAGACCAGGACTTATTTCCTTATGAGGCCCTCCTGGGTGCCGCAGTATGTCAGTCACATTGCATGCTATCCTAATCAAAAGTGATGACGTGGGACACCAACTGTCGTTGTTGGAGTGGATCCCAGAAATCAGCCATCATCCTCTTGGCGGTGCCAGCAAGCACTGTGACGCCATGAAACCAATACTGAAAATACCCTTCAGACGGAAAGTGGGAGGTGGGAAGCAGGCAGCGTGGCAATCACACTCCCATGATAACTGGCAAAGTGACATCTTCATCATGGACTTGAGACCACTTAAAGCAAAATACTGTTATTTTGATGTGTATGATAAGCTTGGTTCAATGTCATATCTTTCATTTATGGGGCGATGATTGTTATGGCTACTTTAGGCCTAACACAATAGAGGTGCTCGACTATAGTTCTTCCCAGTTCCTTCAGATATTTATTCTTACACATTTAGCTAGCCCAAGATGCATTCCCCCATTTCATTTCAACGTAGTAACTGTAGTGAGTCACTGTTGTCATTGTGTTGACAAGCTCTTAATCTCCCATGTGTATCGCTAGTCTTGCGTCTGTCTCCCCACTCCGTGCTCTACATCGTGATGCCTCCATCTGATTCATGTCTCTGGAAGAGAGCAACAGAAAGATAAGGATGGAGATCCTGTTATCTAAAAGGGTCCCCTGACTTTATATATGTGTGCAATGCATATTTCCAATCCCCATTTCAAATGTGACAGAGGAACTCTTATTCCATTAGGCAGATGCAGGGTAAGATTCAGTAACTTCCCAAGAAAAGAGATGCTTCATTCGGTTCGGCCAACACTTTATGACTTGATTTATGGGTGAAATTGAGGTCATTTATATATTTTTATTTTTGTTTCACTCATCAATTGAAACAAGCACTTGATTTATATTGAAAAGTGTGAATTTGAATTATTGTAAGGTTCCTGAATAACTACACGTGCGTGCATCTCTGACCAACCAAATCTCATCACTTGTATTTGGTTCATTGTCTAACATTTGGGATCACAGCGTTCTATATGGTTATCAGAGGGAAATTGTTAATCAACTCAAACAATGCAGAACCAGTTCATACAGATCCCATTTAACCCATGATGATGGCCACATCACCACAAAATGACTCTCTGTCCTCCTGCTACAGTGCTGTACAGAACATCAACAAGGTTACATACAGTAGATTAACAGATGACACTAAATCTTAAATAATTTGCAAATCACTCAATGTCTTCATTCAATCTCTGCTCCATACACAATCCAAAGCCCCTCTGAAAGTGAAGAATATGGAAGCTTCCATTTCCCCTCCCCTGAAACGTTCATTGTTTCAGTAGGAACATAATGGATATCATCTGAGGACCCCTGTCTGTACCAAGACAAGGTTCTCTGAGTGTTCCTTATCTCGCTGCCTCCACACTCCTCCTGGGGAGCTCCGATTCTCCTCCAGTAATGACTATCTATCCAATTTAGTCCCCTCTCTCCAAGGGGAAATAAATCCACCATTGTCCTAGCTGTTGATGAAAGGACATGGAGGTCCCTAGCCTCTCGCACCATGACCTTAATTGACAGGAAATTGTATTCGCCTCTCTCTACCCCTCTCCAAAATAAAAAGGTGCCTCCTGGATTTACTTGACATGCCACTGGGATGACACTGCTTTTTTGATCTCCTTTTTTTTCTTTCTTTTTCTCTTTCTTTTTCTCTTTCTTTTTTTCTTTCTTTCTTTCTTTCTTTCTTTCTTTCTTTCTTTCTTTCTTTCTTTCTTTCTTTCTTTCTTTCTTTCTTTCTTTCTTTCTTTCTTTCTTTCTTTCTCTCTCTCTCTCTCTCTCTCTCTCTCTCTCTCTCTCTCTCTCTCTCTCTCTCTCTCTCTCTCTCTCTCTCTCTCTCTCTCTCTCTCTCTCTCTCTCTCTCTCTCTCTCTCTCTCTCTCTCTCTCTCTCTCTCTCTCTCTCTCTCTCTCTCTCTCTCTCCTCCTCCCTCTCGGCTCCTAAGGGCCCCAAGCTTTTGATGACCCCCACCAGGGCAAAGGTAGGGGACACGGTGCGCATCACTGTGCAAGGATTCCAGGTAGGCGCTGGGGTTCCTGGGGTAAGTGCATGGGGGTTTATGAAACCGGAGAGCCATGTCAGTTTGGGATAGGAGGGGACAGGGGAGATGTGCAGTTAAGCCTGACGAGTTTTCTGATATAGTGACCATTCTTACAGGGTGAGGGATATACCATGTCTTCTCGGTCTACGGCTAGCATACTGTTTGTTGTTCTGTGGAAAAAAATGTGGAAAAAGTGCACTATTGGAAAATGTGACTGGTTTGAATTTTTGGGGGGAATATTCTTATCTTTTCACATTTCTGTTTCACTGTTGCGTACTGTCTATGCCTCAAGGCATTAAACTATTTCAATGAAAAATGAATAACCCTTTTCAAATCTGTTTGTTTATGGATACCTCCAATTCTCTGATGTTCTGTTGTTTTCTTAAGTCTATCTCCTTAAGCCAACAGGCATCCATGTCAAGCTGTTAGAGGATTCCTCAGCAGAGCAGAGTGAGGGTTTGTTCCTGCTAGAGCATTCCAGTTAGGAGTTTTTTTGTTTTTTTATACTATCATCCTCTGTCAAAAAAAGACAATCTTTCCTGCAGTGTGAATGGTATTTAGCTGATCCCCATCTCAGTGACAGGGATAGGGATGACACAGTTGTGGCGCAGGTAGAGAGGATAAGGTTAATCCTGATAGGCCATGCTAATGAACCAGCACACCAATCGCCTTTGTTACTGTTTTTATTTTATTTTTAATTTCACCTTTATTTAACCAGGTAGGCCAGTTGAGAACAAGTTCTCATTTGCAACTGCGACCTGGCCAAGATAAAGCATAGCAGTGTGAGCAGACAACACAGAGTTACACATGGAATAAACAATTAACAAGTCGATAACACAGTAGAAAACAAAGGGGGGAGTCTATATACAATGTGTGCAAAAGGCATGAGGAGGTAGGCGAATAATTACAATTTTGCAGTTCATTCACTGTTCATTCACTGCTTCATGAATTTCTGGACATGATAGCACTGTTTGTTTTCATAAGGTGTCTGTTTGTCATTGTTTTGTTCTGGTTTGCTACTTTTGAATTGAAGAGGATCTAATCATGGCACTGATCCGGTGCCTTTAAATTTAGTGTAGTGCAGCAGGCTGAAACCTGGGCAGATGTATGTGAGTATCTCCACCCACTGATCTCATGGTATTTGAAGTTGTCCTTTGAATAGTGTTAAGAATGGTCACTATAAACAGGCTTGACTGGGACGTACAACCAATTGGGCCCTTCGGAAGCAGAAAAGTAAATCTCCCTTATCCTTCACTGGACCAAGGCTCTGAGGTTTCACCAGTAGATAAGATTTAGTGCTAAATATTTTACCTCTTTTGGCTTCTCATAGTGTGATAAAAAAGATATCAGTATCCCCTACGGTTTATAGTATCAGAATAATGCATAATCACAAAGTGTGGGGTTTTGCCTTTCTTTCCATTGATATGCTTAGTCCCCAATCTGTGTTAATACACATGAAGATGAGAAAGGCACTGACTCTTTCATTGGGGCTGGTCTTTTTAATTTGGTTTCTCTAAGGCCGTTGGGGATATGTGACAGGAAGGTCTCACTCGGAACTTTCAATGTTTTTTATTAGCTTGGTGTGACCTTATGCCATGAGACTATCCCGGATCAACAAACCCCTTTCGCTTCTGTCATTATGTGAATTCGGAGGTTCAATAACTCTTATCAGCACAGTCGTTTTTGAAAGGTGACACAAATCACACCAGCTTAGTCAGAACGATGACAAACCAGCTCGTCAAGGCAGATGTTCAGTTCATTAAAGCATTTCTATGGGTCACACAAGGTGGCAAGAGTCAAGTCGTCATAGATTCTTTAAAAGGGCTGGGATGTCACATTTCTAATTGCTAAAAGAAAATCTAGTCAGATTATCACTAACAGTTAGTTTATCTTAATGGAATTTCATTCTGTTGCATCACACTTTTCTTTAGGAATAGATGTCAACCGTTTGTCAATCTCTTTGTCCCCTTTCACCCAAGATGATTAACGGCAACATATTTGTCCCTCAGTCCTGCAGTGCAGACTAGATGAAACAGTAGAGTTCCCTAGCCAGTTCTTCTTTGACCATGTGTGGAGTGATCATCATTCCTGATGATGTGTTGTTCCCTTTGAATAACCTTTGAGCACCACAACCCCTCATACCACTCTCTCTACTTAACGCCCTCTCCTCCCCTGCTGACGTGTTCTCCAGCTGACTTGATTCTAATAACATGTCTGTTTCCAGCAGATGGCAGAAAAGACATCCAGAGGAGGACAGCAGGAAGGCTTATTCTCTGAGGGAGAATAGCCCTCTTAATAACCATGACAACCCTTTTGAAAAGGGAAATATTTTAAAACTGTGTGGGGAACTCTCTGAAGAGGCATGAGAATGAGAAACATTTTGTAAATGTAGTGTTGATTATTAATGCATGCTGTTAACTCACCATTGCGTTTGGCGGAAATAGAGCGTGTATTATTCATGTAGCCTTTGTTCTTAATCTCTTGGCTGGGACTTATCTATTTTTCCCCTCTTGTCCCTCCCTCCCTCCCTCACACACACTGCGGTGGTCTGGTGATAGAATGAGGTGTTCCCTGAGCCCCTCTTCACCTGGACCCGGGTCGGGGGCCGTCTGCTGGACGGGAGTGCCGAGTGGGATGGGAAGGAGCTGATTCTGGAGAGAGTGCCAGCCGAACTCAACGGCTCCATGTACCGCTGCACGGCCCAGAATCCCCTGGGCTCCACGGACACGCACACTCGCCTCATCGTCTTTGGTACGTGTCCAAACTCATCACCATATTCTCTAATCCTAGAGAGCATTGCAGAAAATCAAAAACTTAACACTAATTCTTATTCATGGGATATTTTATTCCCACTATTCAAAGGAATATCTTTATTCAAATTTCAAACACCATTAAATTTGTGTTTCAACGGTTAATATTATTCATCCACATACTGTAAAGTGTTAAGCATCGCATTTATGTAAAAAAAAAAAAGAAGAGATTTGTGGCCATTTTTAGATATGAATTATCTATGCAAACTAAGTGCATGATTAATAAGTGATTGTATCACTAAATGACTCAACAATGCTTCTCCAACAAAGGCTGATTTACATAAGTGAGTAATGCCTCTCATCTGGGTGAGTAAAAATCCAACAGCCATTAGAATCCCACAAGCAGCGTGTATTGTACCCATTTTCTCCAACACTGACTGCTACTAATCACATGAGAGGCCCATAATATAATAAATCATATTTTTTGTTGACAGTGTCATCCCACCTCTTTGTTCAACGACCCACCACGTGCAAGCTAGATCAGTCTTTTCATGATGTGCTATTTATCGCAGTCCCAGTTTGCTTTAGTTGATGTGGGAGTTGGACTGCTTGCTGACTATTACTCTTGTACTGTATGTCCTGCTGCCCTGGATGTGTTTACCCTTGAGCCCTTTGGAATTAAAACTGATCAGAGGTCTGTCAATCATAGCTGCTCTACTTTAATCAAATCTGCTGCTCCAAGGATGAATGACGTCTCCTATGTATTATATATTCTCTACTCTCATTTTAGAGATAACTGCTGTGCAAGAGATGGAACTGATATACACTGAATGTACAAAACATTAAGAACACCTGCTCTTCATACAAGATAGACTGACCAGGGGAATCCAGTTTAAAGCTATTATTCCTTATTGGTGTCACTTGTTAAGTCCACTTCAATCAGTGTAGATGAAGGGGAGGAGACAGGTTAAAGAAGGACGTTTAAGCCTTGAGAATGTTGAGACATTGTGTGTGCCATTCAGAGGGTGAATTGGCAAGACAAAAGATTTAAGTGCCTTTGAACACGGTATGATAGTAGGTGACAGGCTCAGCAGTTTGAGTGTGTAAAGAATTGCAACGCTGCTGAATTTCCCACACTCATCAGTTTCCCGTGTGAATCAAGAATGGTCCACCACCCAAAGGACATCCAGACAATTTGACACAACTGTGAGAAGCATTGGAGTCAACATGGGCCAGTATCCCTGTGGAACGCGTTCGATACCTTGTAGAGACTGTTCTGGGGTCAAAGGGGGTGCAAGTCAATATTAGGCATGTCTTCCTAATGTTTGGTACACCCAGTGTAAATTGTAGTCTAAATGCGTCCATATGTTTAAGGGCTAGTGTCCAGGGTTAACATATTCACAGGACATGGTAATCTGCTTACATTGCTATAATGTAACTAAGAAACGATCTGTCCATGATTTATAAATCCCCACCTTGACATCCTTCCGTGAGCACGATTTAGAAAATGTCAGAAATGTACAAATTGTTGGAAGGGCTCAAAGAGCCTCCTTCTAGGGAAACTGCCACTTTGGAAGGTGTTACCTTGGGGAGCGTTTTGGTAGAAAGAGCACTAATGCTTATTTAACACCCGGATGCCCGATCAGTTGTCATCGGCTATGTGTGGAGTGTAGGCTATCTGTCTACGTCTATATCCTAGATAGCTTCCACTCATACTTAGGGGAGCTAAATGGTGATTGAGTGACCTTGGCACCATCCCCCGTGGCCTTGAAATGAGACACTTTTCTCTCCAGGGGCAGGGTGGATATTTGGAGCTCTGCTCACTTGGCTAACTGTTCATTATACATCATCAGGTATAATAGAGTATAAGGATGGGATGCTATTGAGACTCTCCTCTGGCAGAAAGCAGTACTCATATCTTAATGATGAACATCTCCAAGCACCTTAGATATAATACCCTCGGTGATTACACTGAAGTGACTCAGCAGTGAAGAGGCGGGCTGTCACAAACCCACTGATTTCTCTCTGTCTTTGTGGAGTGAGTGGGGAAATCACATGTGGATGCTAAAAGACCAGCAGTTTGGGGAGTTTGTTAGAATAGGAGCTCTGCTGTTGCCTTCTTGTCGGACCACTGTTCTAACTGCTTCTCTGGCTTGTTCTGTCAGAGTACCCAATGTTCACAGCTCTATTAATACAGACTCACCGGGGGGATGTTATTTTACATGAGCTTTAGGAACAGCTCTCTATTTTCTCCTCATCTCACTTATTTTGCCTCTCTCTCTCTCTCTCTCTCTCTCTCTCTCTCTCTCTCTCTCTCTCTCTCTTTCTCTTGCTCTGTCTTGGTCTTGGTCTCTCTCTCCCTCTCTCTCCGTTTCCCCTTCATGTCTCTCAACAGAAAATCCGGCCATGATGAAAAACACTCAGAATCCGAACAGTAAGTATGGCAGCTATGAAGACGATTGACAGAGAAAGTTTCTATTGTTGTCTTTTAAAAAGCATTTCTCCTGTTTGTTTGCTTCTCACACATTTCTCAAGATGTAGTTGCAGACATCTGCAATGACAAGCATGCAATTTGTATCCAAAATGGCACAGTAACAAAGGACTTCTAGCTACTTCTTGGTTAGTGTTTGATGTATAAGCAAACTGACGACAGGTGTAGACATGTCTATCATTCTATCATCAACACAAGGGAACAGATTAACCAGAAATCTCTCCCCTCTATGTTCAGATACAATCATGTTTCAGTCACTATCCACTTTTGTCACTTTGTGAGAACTGTGAGATTAGAGTTGTATCATACCCAGTGTGAGGCCTCATTTGCAGCACCTCAGATTATCATATGTAAGGATAAGGGATTATCAGAGGAAGCCCATAGGTATATGAGGGCTCTCTCTGTCTCTTTCTGCTGCTCTGCTTGCCGTATCTTACGGATGTATATTTGAATATGCAAATGATCCGGCAAGCACAGGGGCAGGTGTGCCACAGCAAGGACAGAATCAGGTCAACGTGGAAGCCACCAATCACGGTGCGAGGCAGTGCGAGGCACAGACATGACTCGCATGCAAGTCAAATCGGTGTAGAACATGGCCCGAGAGGTCGCTGCACACACACACACACACATGTCTGAACGCTCAGTGGCTGATCGGCCCACTCCTCCCCCTGAGTGTGTGGGAAGATCACCCTATCAGTCAGTCAGAACAGGGGCTACAGCAGAGCAACAAACCAAGCTCCTCTTCCATCTCTGTCAGAGCTCCAATGCTCTGGCTGTCCTAACAAATGTTTTAGAATATTGATGATAATGGAAATTAACTGAGGGATAGAGACACAAGGCAAGGAGTGAAGGCAGTGGCCATAGTAGTTGTTTTTATTGCAATCCTACTTAAACAACTGGAGAACATGAGGCTATTTCAAGTGTAGTTCTAGCAGCGATATCATTTTTAGTGGAGAATGGGTTAAGCTGCCATAAAAGCAAAGAGAAAGAATTGCCAATTGTCCTTGTATTGAAAGCCATTACCAGGGGATAACATCGGACCAAATCTGCTCTCTCAGTACATGATTTGGTTTCATTTAGTTTAACATTATGGCATAGAGGGTGAAAACAAATATCAATGTTTTAATTGAAATTCAAGTCTGCTTTGTCTGAATTATTTAGATTTAGTTTAGTTTGTGTGTGTCTAGTGATTGGATATTATAAATAGTGATCTGACTATGTCTTCCTCTGGCCCTTGCAGATGGAACCCCTCGCGTGGATGTGCTTGGACCTATATGGATGGTGCTGGCCCTGGTCCTCACAGTGACTGTGGAACTGACGTGAAACCTTCCAGCCAACACACACAATGCACACATACACAATACACACACACACACACACACACACACACACACACACACACACACACACACACACACACACACACACACACACACACACACACACACACACACACACACACACACACACATACACACACATATCCCAAGCCCCTCCAACACACACCCACACCACACACACAGTCCTGCAAGCCTTTTCCAGTCATCCAACAGGCCCTCCATGCGTCAGTCTTTCAGGAACCAGTGCCACCACCCGATGGCCCTCCACTCTGTTTTTGTAATGAAATAATAACCAAGATTATAATATAAAGAAAACAGCATAACGTACTGAACATGAGAATAACCACCTCCAGTATACCCCTTCCCCACACCTTCTTTTTTGTTTATTGTCCCACCTCTGCCTGTTGATCAATAAAAATCAGTTGCTAAAAAAGGGGGAAAAAAGCATTTGGGTTTGTTTTGATATGTTCAAACATTGCAGGAGTTGACTGTGGAGAGAGACATGAACCGACCGGTGTTGGCAGGCCCACCACATTGACCCCACCCAATTGTCCCATTCACTGGGCTGTGCTGTACCCAATCTTTAAACTACAGATGAACAACTGGAAACTAAATACTCAATGAGAACATTGTTTTTTATTGCTAATCGGTTGTTGTTTTTTTCGGATGGCTTGGAATGTGCAATAGGACTAAACGCAAAGAGAAAATGGATAATCTTCTTTTTGAGTGTATTTTGTGTACATCCGCGTAAATATTGAAGATAATCAGAGGTTTTATGGGTTCAGGTTAGGAATGGTTGATGAAGAGTTGTGAGGGTTTGCAGCAGCTCACAGCCTTTGTTTGTATTTTCTCATCCTTTCTTGCTGTTTCAAGAGATAATCCTATAGGCTGTCAGGACAGAATCGTCTTTAAATGAGGATAGAAAAAACAATGCAAGTACAGTATCTTACATTATGTCCGCCGTTCGGGGTTGTGGTGCATGTGACGTTTGACAATTCTTTCTCCTTTTCGTGTGTTGCAGTGCTCAACATCTCATTGTCACTGGCCTGTAATCCAGTTATTTACTTGTTGCATACTATCTTAAGTGACCTGCGTTGTGTACAATATGTAACTCTTCCCCCTGACATCTACTAGTAGGGTCATGTTATCCACCATTCCAGGAAGATGCTCACCCGACGCAGAGTGTAAACAGGGTTGTTGCATTTGTTTCATATCACCTGTATTAAAATGGAGAGATTATCAAATCATTTGGTTTGACTTTACTTCTACAACCTAACTGTGTTTAAAATGACATGCAGTAAACTACCTTGTTGTCTTTACCATGGAAGATAGATAAACCTACTTAATTCATTCTTACTTCTAAAGGCCTACTTAATCACATCTTGGATAACAGGATGTCAATATACATACAAAACCGTTAGAATAATCCCATCCCAGAATAATGAGGAATCTAATGTATACAGTAACGGTTACAGTAACCGTTAGTTACTCTACTTTGAGGTCATGGTTAAGTATATATGGATGAATTTCGCTGGAATATTTGATGATCCTTCCAGACGTTTTTACCTCCAGAATATCCCTTGGGCCATCTTTTCTTTACAGAATATTTATACTAAAGCTGGCGATTAACACACAATTTAGCTGCCCTTCACAACTTTTCAAATCTGTCTTGGCCTTGTCTGAAAGACTCCAGTTTCTGGAAATAATTAGGTTGGAATATACAGCATTCTGACATTGCCATTAACCCCTTTCTACTGCTCTGTATGTTTGTCTACGCTCCACTGTCACACTGTGAGGGGTTTGCTTACTGCAAAAGAATCCTGCGTCAGAAATTCTGGAGAATTGCAATTTCAACTATTCTAGATACACCGTGTATTAAAGGATTAAGGCTTAAACCAGCAGAGGGGTAAGAGGGGATATTTTTAGGGCTTAATAGAACGGATAGAGCCATCCTTATGAGGATGGGGTCGTCTCACCTTGCTAAATTACAATCAGGGGCAGATTGGCCATCTGGCAATTCTGGCAAATGGGTGGTCTGGTTGAAATTTACACACAGAAATATTTTTTATATATAAATAAAACAATAAAAAGTGACACGGCTGTCAGGCCCATGGGTCTGTTAAGATTTCTTTTTAAGATGTTTGTGCAATTTCGCTGTTATACTCATCTATAATGAGCCTTTGACTGATCAGTCGGCAATGACCGGCCCCGGATTTGTGATAGGTTAAGCTGAGGTCACGCAACATTTAAAGTCAAACAAAAAAAGTCAGCAAAGAGACATGCTCCAACTCTGTCATCAGTTAAGACAGGCAAGATCATGGATCATATAAAAATATAAGGGTGCCTATAAATTTAGAAAGAGCAAATTCTACATTTTCACCTCACTCAGAACTTCCTCTTTTTTGGGGGGCTAAAACCATAATTTGGTCAAACAGTAAGTTCATTATTCTCATGATTCCTGTAATGAAAGTGTCTGCTCTGCCGCTGTGCCTGTTTTGCTGGGGCCTGCTGCTGTGATGAGCGAGCCACTCTCCTCTCCCCCATGCACTAGAGAGAAAAATGGGATCTGATTCTATAACAAAAGCATAGCTTTGGAAGTTATGTCCCCTTTTTTCCTGTCGAAGCGAGGATGGTATCAGATTTCTGTAGGTATGGTTGAGAAACACTATACTGTAATGCCCAATGTTATGTTTCAGCATGGAGAACTGGGACAGAAGTAACACTTTTTTTCTTTCCTATTTACTCAGAAATTGATAGAGTTAGGGCCACCATATTTTATGACAAACGTATATATGTCCTCTACCATTAGAAAGTGTCATTTCATTTCTAGGTTAATTGAGTTGAAACGAAATAAGTCGAAAACTGAACTATCGCAAATGTACTTTTGTACCTACCGGTGGGGCTGAAGAAACACAGGCTTGGGATGGAAGTAACGGCAGGCGAGAAGTACATGTTTATTATTTGTAATGCTCATTACTTTCAACAAATGTACTATAATCCATCATTTCATGTTTGTGTTGATTCAATAAATAAGGTTATAGGTTTGATATTTAAGAAAATGAACCATGAGTATTTTGCCAATATTTTGCCTTATAATATTAAGCAGACTAAAATGGATCACATAATAGCTATATTAACCATAATGTTCTCATCTCACTTTAATAGGAATGTAGTAAGAGATGTTTTTTCAAAATGTTCATTGACTATTCCAGCTTAGCCTTACCAATGTTACTTCCGCACCGCCCCTCTCTCTTGTAACTTCTCCCTGGCTTGCATCCAAGACTACCAACAATTTCAAACTTAAGCTGTCATTTAGTCACTAGTATTGGTTAAGACAATAAAATGTGTTTGTAACCTTAAAAAATGAAACACAACTACAACAACAAAAAACACTTCCAGATCTTTTTATTCATTTTTTTTTCGCTCAATAAAATTGGCGGAGAGCACAGATATGAGGGCTTGTGTGGATAAAAGGCCAGAGACCAATTCTTGTCCCAGTCCACCCTTGAGTACAATGCACATTCAATTGTTTTAGAGATGAGTGCTGAGTAGCTAGGGAACAGTATGAGGGGAGGATATGAATGATAACTATCTTTTCAGTATTGTGTATTTGGATTCAAGAGGCACGTCATACTTTTCTTGTTCTTTTTTTAGAAAACAGCTCCAAAAGCTATGATGAATGCATTAGGAAATGTGTATATTGTCTGTAATTTTACTGCCTAAGTAAAATGCACATCATTACTTTGTTTACAAAATGATAAAGTCTGTGAGTTCAGGATATACTAATTTGTTTTCCTGATCATGTTTTTTAGAGTCCACCTGAGGAAACGATGTATCCAGTCTCTAACTTACAAAAAGTACATATGTACAGTGCATTCAGAATGTATTCAGACCCCTTGACCTTTTCCACATTTTGTTACGTTACTGCCATATTCTAATATGGATTAAATCGGGGGGGTTTCAACCATTAACGTACACACAATATCCAATAATGACAAAGCAAAAACAGGTTGTTAGAAATGTTTGCAAATGTAATAAACTAAACTAACTGTAAATACCACATTTACATAGGTATCCAAAACCCTTTACTCAGTACTTTGTTGAAGCACCTTTGGCAACAATTACAGCCTTGAGTCTTCTTGGGTATGATGCTACAAGCTTGGCATACCTGTTTTTGGGGAGTTTCTCCCATTCTTCTCTGCAGATCCTCTCAAGCTATGTCAGGTTGGATGGGGAGCGTCACTACACAGCTATTTTCAGGTCTCTCCAGAGATGTTAGATCGGGTTCAAGTCTTTGCTCTGGCTGGGCCACTCAAGGACATTCAGAGACTTGTCCCGAAGCCACTCCTGCATTGTCTTGGCTGTGTGTTTAGGGTCGTTGTCCTGTTGGAAGGTGAACCTTTTCCCCAGTCAGAGGTCCTGGGTGCTCTGGAGCAGGTTTTCATCAAGGATCTCTCTGTAGTTTGCTTCGTTCATCATTCTCTCGATCTTGACTAGTCTCCCAGTCCCTGCCACTGAAAAATATCCCCACAGTATGATGCTGCCACCACCATGCTTCACCATAGGGATGGTGCCAGGTTTCCTTCAGACGTGATACTTGGCATTCAGGCCAAAGTGTTCAATCTTGGTTTCATCAGACCAAAGAATCTTGTTTCTCATGGTCTGAGAGTGCCTTTTGGCAAACTCCAAATAGGCTGTTGTGCCTATTACTGAGGAGTGGCTGAGGAGTGGCCACTCTACCATAAAGGTCTGATTGGTAGAGTGTTGCAGAGATGGTTGTCCTTCTGGAAGGTTCTCCCATTTCCACAGAGGAACTCTGGAGCTTTGTTAGAGTGACCATCTGGTTCTTGGTCACCTCCTTGACCAAGGCCCTTCTCCCCCGATAGCTCTGTTTTGTAGGGCAGCTCTAGAAAGAGTTTTGGTGGTTCCAAACGTCTTCCATTTAAGAATCACTGTTTTCTTGCTGCAGCAATGTTTTGGTACCCTTGGTTTTTGCTCTGACATGCAGTGTAAACTGTTGGACCTGATATAGACAGGTGTGTGCTATTTCAAATCATGTCCAATCAATTGCATTTACCACAGGTGGACTCCAATCAAGTTGTAGAAACATCTCAAGGATGATTAATGGAAACAGGATGCACCTGAGCTCAATTTCAAGTCTCATAGCAAAGGGTCTGAATACTTATATAAATAATGTGTTTTTTTAATACATTTTCAAAAATGTCTAAAAACCTGTTTCTGCTTTGTCATTACGGGGTATAGTGGGTAGATTGATAAAGATTTTTTTTTTATTTCATACATTTTTAGAATAAGGCTGTAACAACAAAATGTGGAAAAAGGGAAGGGTCTGAATAATTTCAGAATGCACTGTATGTGGATGTTCATTGAAGGCCCATCTATGATAAAAGAGATAGTGGACCAAATAAAAGCACACATCCTGGCTCTATTGTGTTTGTGTCGTGTTCCGGATATTTGTAGGGCATGCATATCTGATGGCCAACAGAGGAAATATATGTAATCATGCTTGTAATGTATGCAATATATATTTTTCACAAGTAGATAACAAAATACACATATACACATCAATTGCTTTATCTTTTCACACGTCAGTGCTAAACTTGTAATCAGAATGGCCTTTTATGGCAATTACGCCCTCTGATAGTCATGTATAGCTATCGAGTTCACTTTCCCCTCATCCTATCTTATCTTAATCTATTACACACTCCACCTATCCTCCAAAAAGAACCCTTATGGTTATATGGTTGACCTAAAATAGTTGTGGCTGTTTAAACTGTTTACATTTCCCATTTCCTGTCCATATCTTATCACAATATCATTTCACAGGAGGAGAAGAGGTGAAAGTGTCTCCATACAACACTGCACATGCTGGCAATCATTTTGTTCTGCAGTGCTCCTGAATGGTACACCTGAGATGGCGGAGGCAGTGAGGAGGATGAGCTGCCTTTGTGTGACACCAGTGAATTATTCACGACTAACCACGCCGGCTGAATCCAGATCCCTTTATGGGCATCTGGAGCCTATGCTATCAGATGGCCAAATAGTGTCTATGTCACAGAGGACACCGGTCAAATGGCTCCCTGCAGGACACACCTCCCTGAGATCATCGCATCGCTGCCGGCCCAGCTCTTTGTTATGACCCTGGCCTCGGTCAAGCGTGTCGTTATCGGCAACACAAATTACAATTTGACAGCTTAACTGCAGTGACTGAGTGACAGGACTCAGGCGTGACAGAGATGTATGTATTGTATGTCAACGCAGTCTATAAATATGGATGATATTGTCAGATTCATACAGTCAACATTCCTTTTTGGCATTGAGGCTCTGTCTTACAGTACGTGTTCATAACGGTGTGTGATAGAAATGCACTTACCCAGTCATTGTTTTTAGAAGTCTGTGCTTAAATGTATAGTTCATTTCTATAAGAACATGATCCCTGGCCTCTTTTCCTGTTGTAGCTGAGCCAAAACCAATGTGTTGTATAGTGTGTTGTATAGTGAAAGATATTTCATCTTTAGTTTTGTCTGTGCAAACAACTGTATCCTGGTCATGATGTCCTTAAATGTGACCAATCAGCCTTTCCCACGCCTTAGTCAAACCACGTCTTCAGCAGACAGCAGCCTGTCATGTGTTTGAACTGGATCATTATTTTCTTGTTGACATAGGTCTGAAATAGAGACATATGATCCAGGCCACTCCTACAAATACAGTCATGTAAAAGTTAGGCTCAACAGCACTATAGTCTGAATCTGTGTTTAACCTTGTGGTGATATAGTTTCCAAATTGTTCAAACACTTAATTAAACCACTCAGTAAACAACATGATAAACTAATTTTGTGATGAGACAACAAATGTAAATATGTACACTGGAACTATCTAAGTATGACTGTTCTCTACGACATAGTGAAGGCCAGAGCAAACATGATCACCTGTTGCAGGTGGAATGTGACCGCTGCCCCGCCCCAGCAGCGAGAGATGCAAATAGTGTTGGTATCAGTTTACAAGTTGTCCAGAGAGAAGAGAGAGAACAGACACAGTCATCAGACCTCTACAGCCTGTAGGTTACCAGCTACCATTGGCTAAGATGCACTGAAAAGAAATACCCAGACAAAAAGGTTGTTCACCTTGGCAACTCCTCCGTTTAGTCATGCCCATAGCAGATCTGCTGGGTGTCCAGTTCGACATGCAACTGCTGGGGAAGCTGACGTGTTCCGTGGCCGCTGTTCTGCTCATCTCCTGGGCTTACAGGTTCTACAGCTCCAGGGGTACAGCAGCTAAACCCCAGCTCTATGTGAGGCCTCCTCCAGACAGGCCCACTGAAGCACCCATTGGAACCTGTCTGAACTGCAAGATGGAACTGCGAGCTCCAAGCACAGTCAAACATGACACAAGAAGTGATGGGGACAAACAGCCCGGCCACTCACAGAGTGATGACCTGACACCTGACAAGACCAATACAGGGACAGGGGAAGGAAAAGTGACCCAGACTGAAGAAGCAGGCAAGTTCACAAACACTAAGGAAATGGCTGCATTGCAGGAGGAATCGAATGTAGAGGAGGACAACAGCTTGGAGTTGGAGGAAGATTTCCCCGTGTTTGTTGAGGAGGCTGAGATTAAGACCAATAATTGTATGTTTGGATCCATCTTGAAACTCCCTGATCCTAATGACAGTGGGCTGGCCAGCCCATCAGGCCGTCGATCCCCTTGCTTTCTGCAGAGGCTGGAGGGCAGTGTGGGGCTGGGTGTCGGCAGAGAGCTGCGGCAGGACCTGGGGCTTCAGGGGGCCTACTCCAGCTTTCTCTCCAAGGCAGAGATCACAGTGGAGGATGCCAACCTTGTGATGGAAGGACCTGGGGACCAGAGCATTGTGCGGGGAAAGATCTATGAATACTTTGTGGAATCTTCCTCTCACTCCATCACAGACTCCATATTGGGTCAGTTTGAGGGGAATTCACTGGACTCACAGTCTGTGAAATTTGGAAGCCGTGGCAGCAGCCTCACTGAGCCTCCCTCGTCCCTAAGCCCCATCATCATGCGTGATCTGGTTTTGCCACAGAGTCCTGATGAGAGGCCGTTCTCCCCAGTTAGTCCGGAGCCCACATCTCCCATCAAGCCGGGTCTTATACGCAAGGAGAGCTACCTCACAGCGGCTGAACATTCAGAACTCCTGATCACCTCTCTGATACCCAGAGCCTCGACCCAGCTGAGGCCCCACTCTCAGGCCTATTCATCAGGGGATCCCAGCCCTGTCAGTCCCCTCAGTCCCACAACAAACACCAGGGGCCCCAGTGCATGGGAGAAGCCCAGCCTAGAAACCATAGCTGGGGCTAGATTTGTAAATCTGCCTCAAGAAAACATGGGCAGCTCAGAGTTGGAGAGCTTAAAGGCCAAACTTGATTTGGGCAACTGCATGGAGGTGCTGGAGCTGTCTAAGAAGCATGGGCAGGCCCCTCTGCAGCAGGCAGCCCTCAGAGTGATGTCTGACAACTACTTCCAGGTCCTCAGGGACCCAGGTCTGTATGGGATGCTGAGAGCAGGCGAGCGGGATGAGATTCAGAAACAGCGCATGAGAGGAAGGCAGTTCTTAGTGGCAGCCAACATGGTCCCTCAGGACTGGGTGGGGAGTAGTCCTCAAGGGACAAAAACAGAGCAGCGAGCCACCAACAAGCCATCCAGTGGTCTCTACTGCTATGATGATTATATAGACAGCTGGCACCCATTGTGTCCCATCCCGCAGGAAGTCATCTCCAAAGGCTGTGCCGTGTGCACTATGGACAACTACTTATTTGTAGCAGTGGGGGGCTGCCAGCAGGGCGCAGACAGAGAGATGAAACCTTCCAAGAGAGTGTTCTGCTACAACCCTGTAACGTCCATTTGGAAAGAGATCAGTCCTATGAATGAGTCCAGGCCCCACTGCAAACTGGCAGCCCTGCAGGGCTGCATCTATGCCATCGGAGGGGAGTGTCTGTCTACCGTAGAGCGCTATGACCCCCGCTCTGACAGATGGACTTTTGTGGCCCCACTGCCCAATGATACATTTGCTGTGGCCCATCATGTCACGGTGTGCAATGGGGAACTCTTTGTTCTAGGGGGAACACTGAGATACACACTGTTGCGCTACAACCCAAAAACCAATGTGTGGAGGAAAAGCGCAATAACGGGAAGCAAAATGAGGACCACCGAGATAGTGGGAGTAGGAAACTTTCTGTATCGATTTGATGTCAACCCACAGCTAGGCATCAGTGTGTACCGCTACCACACCGTGGCACGACTATGGTATGAATGCTGCACCAAACGCCTCGCCCACTGCCCTGCCTTTCAGTGTGTTGTTGTGGACGACACCATCTACTGCATATGCCACCAGTTCACCATGAGGTTCCTGGCTGATGAGATCTCTCCGAGCTTCATAGCGGATGATTTGAGTGTCCTCACTGCAGCTAAGGGCATCCTTTTCCCCTTTGTTCTCTCACTTCCTGATAAGAAAGCTCTCCAGACCAGTGTGTGACCAGGAATGATTCTCCTCAGCACAGACAAGGACAGAGCAGTGAGGGAGTATCTCGTGTTTTTATGCACCCAGGCCATTTTCATAGCTGAGAGTGTCCTACTGGGAAGCACAGCTATCTTAATCAGAGGCAATGAAAGTAAAATATTAACGCCATTAATGGTAATTAGACTACTGCTTGTTTAGATTTATTCAGGGTGTACTGCCATAGAAACTCCATGTTTTTGCTGCTTGTTCTTTTCATTTCCCTCCTCCCTTGCACTACAGAGTTACTTCTAAATCATGCAAATATAAAAATAATTAATCAACAAGTCTTAAGTTAATTCACTCAACCATAATGCTTTGAAGTACTGGGTTGATATGATAATAATCCATCACAGAGGGCATCTGTGTAGGGTACAAACATTACTCACACAGGACTGGACTCAATACAATTATCCACAGTTGGTCTGTAAATATGACACAATGTAGAAGGTTGTGACAGAGCATAATGTACTGTATGTGAGCTTCAATAAACAAAAGTCAATGCTACTTTTGAATCTCTTCTAAGATTGGAGTATAGTATTCACCTGTTTTCTTCTGCTGTTGTTTTCAACATTGTTGATATTAGAAGTTATTAATGCACCAACATAATGAATGACTGTGATGAAAGTACTCTTGATTTTCTAAACAAATATTTATCGTTACATTTGTACAATATTAATCAGCAGAAGAAAGAAATATGCAAAAATAATAAAAAACTGAAAGCAGTTCAGCATTGTGTTGGCAGTTAAGTCATGTTGTTGAATCATGATTTAAATGAAATATGTTTTCCTTCCAGACAGTGACTGATTTTCAATGATAAGTCATCAACAATTTAACAAACAGAGCTCTGCTGTGTGATGTGTCGTGTCTGACTGTAGAGTAAATCAATGAATTTGTAGGATGATAGATGTGGCAGTTAATTGATGTGTTGCATAATTACCACAACAATATACATGTTTGAATGAATGTTTAAATGTCTAATAGTTTTTTCATTCAAATCGAGTTGTCTCACAAAGAGCAATCATTGACTAAGAATAATTGAGTGGCACGACACCCTTGTCTGGGATTCCATTGTGTGACATGTCGCTATAGCGCCATCATGTGGTCTGACTAACCAAACATACAAAGGAGTAATTGATAACACTTGGATCTACCCACATTTTCTGACTCACACAAAAATCAACTTGAGTATTGAAATGAGTAACGGAGAGGCGGGCAGAGGGCTGCACTAGCTGAGGCAGCAGGAGAATAGAGACACAGATGGTTGACCATCAAACACATAAGCATCTTTTATTCCTCCTAATTAAACACTTTGATTCCCTGTAATTAAACACCTAATGGAATGGGAGTTAGACAGGTCCCCTCAGAGTTTGCCTTGCATCACTCATTGCTCCTGATATGGACACCCAGGTCAGCTCTGACATCAACACTCTCTTTGATTTCCAAAGCATCTAGGCTAGGGTATTTGGTATTTTGGTATTTTATTAGGATCCCCATTAGCTGTTGCGAAGGCAGCAGCTACTCTTCCTGTCTACACAAAACATGAAACATCACATAATACAAAACATTAATAGACAAGAACGGCAAATATCGAAACAGTGAATTGAAAATATTAAGTGCAAGGAAAATAATTAGCATGTGATTATCCTAAATGTTCAGATGTGTTTTGCGGACACTCCTTCCTTCCTGCACACACACACACACAGCCTAGATTTCAAGAGATTATAATGAGACTCCTGTTTAATTTTCTACATATTTTGATATCCCATATGTTCTGCTTCATTTAATTTTTCATGCCTTGGAGCACGGAGTATCGAAACAGCGTGTGAGGCGCCATCTCAGGGCCCGAGCTCTGTGTCTACACAACAGACAGGGGAGGGAGGAGGCTGGCGGAGACTGAGTTCTCTGGGACCTGTCTGCAGGGCCGTTGTTTCAGATCCATGTCCTTGTTGATTCGATTGGCAGGATGGAGCTTACTGGAGTGGACTCGTGGCACACTGGCGAAGCGGGGCTGGCAGAAAGCACTGAGTGGGTACTTCTGGTACGCTGACCTATACACACTCAGCGCAGGGAGGGGGGACTGCTGCTGGTCCAGACGGACCTGTCTAGACTCCACCAGGCCAAAGTTAGTTGGAGGTGCTGGAAGGGAGAAGGGAGGGAGAGAGAGAGAGAGGGCTCAGCTGTTACAGTGCTGCAGTCATTAATTATATCTGTGACAGATTTGGAACAATCCAAGGCCATTTATTCTGCCTGAACTTTAATTGTTGAACACTGCATCTTTGTTCTTCCCGGTTTTTCTTTACTTGAGACTAGTTTGTAATTACAGCTGACATGTTTCTGTGCCACAGTCAAGTAAATACAAGCTTTTTATAATTCAAACATACTGTGCGATGATTTTTTACCATATACAAGTGGGTTTGTCAAACCAAGGTGCTCTGTTCCGTATGGGTTTTGCACTCAAAACTTGGTGGAACCAATGCTTTAGAAAGGGGTTATTCTAATGTTGACTTCCTTTCTTACCCAAGCTTGGGTGGTCAGACTTCTCTGGCGTCCACGCCAGCCTGTCTGGATGCCAGGAACGCAAAGGAGGCAGGGTGGAGGTGCCCTGGCGCCCATACATCTCATCATAGAGGGTGACCAGGTAATGGGAGGGCAGCGTGCCATGGTGGGAGAGAAGCAGCTTAGCGGGAAGGCCCTGGAACGTAACGCAACCCACTATTCTACTGGCCATCCATTGCTTTAAAAACAATGGCAGATTGCACACTGTTTCTTTGATTGATTAGCTCATTACCTCTGGGGATACGAATAATCTAGGTTTAGATTTTGTTCTAACAGACTTTTAGGCCTAACTTGAATGGCATTTTGCTAATGCTAATGATATCATGATCATGCTGTGTAAGACTGACCTCAGCTTTCCGCAGCGCCTCTCGTCTGAGGATGACGTCTGGCCGGTGGTCCCACTGTGGCTGGTAGTCTGCACGGTTGGTGCTGTTGGCTGTCTTACACTCTCGAGTGAACTGTCTTGGACAGACAGGGTAAATAGACAGGAAGAGGAGGAGGGGGTGAGAGGAGGAGAGGAGGGATTGCTCAGCCACTTAAGCATGAGCTCAGCAAAGCTCACACTTCACCATCGATCCATGCTGTTGTACAGTATTTCTAAAGACATCCCTCTAGTCAGATCCTGAAGCAGCAGCCCGCGGCCCTGCCTGGCGTCAATGCAATTAGACTGCCTCTTGAGTCTCTCACACTGGGAGTCTGTGCTGATGTAGCTTAACTGAAGCCCTCTAATTATTTTTGTATAGATTTGCAAACCGACAGAGAAGCAGCAGAACCATTGGAAACCAGCCATTGAACTAGTTTGTTGAAGATCTTTGGCTACAGAAAGCAGGAGGTACAGCACATTCTCACACTCAGTGCAGGTTTTTCTTGTGAGAATCTCATTTGGATCGAAAGAAAAGGCTGCTGTACCCACGCTTTGCTGTAATTAAAACTCTTAATAATGACTTTTGATGACTCTTGCCAAATGTTGCATTATTTGATGAATTGGCAACATTCATCACAGGCAATGCATGATAGCAACAGCAATTAATTGAAAATCCCAAAATAAATGATTAAAAACCATACCTGAAACTTCTCTTCCACCCAGTTGCCAATAAGAACATTGTTTGCATACTTCTGCTCTATTCTCCAGCCAGGTTGGGTCCATTTATCATAACTCTTTTCCTGATTTCCCATACTGTATGTGGTACTGCACATGGTGTCACATACGTCCGATTAAGAGCTGGTTTAGTCCTAATATTAGAGCATAGTTAGATCAAACAGAACGGATGATGGTGCATTTCACCTGCTCTCATTGTGACATAGGAAGAGGAAGCTCGGTTGCTATGGATACAGCAAACATTCTGTGACTGAAACAGAATAGTGGAACAGTAGTGGAGGCAAACTGAATGCAAATGACCTGCATTGTGATAACACTTGCAGTACTTTAGAATGGTACTGTATTTTTGAATGTCAGAGAATTCTGCAGCAGTTAACATATAGCTCATACATGCAACACACGTCTTCATTTAAATCATAATGAACATAATTGGATACATCTTTCTGTATAAATGAAAAATGAATGACTTAATAACAGGTTAAAATAAGAGTAAAACATGCTCTAAGTTGTGTAGGAGTTTATTAGCTTTGCCTGTAAACAGAACAAAGTCACTTGCCAGGAACATGAAAAATCTAACCTCGAAATAATCCCTATATAATTTTAATCCAAACACCAGACATTAACATCGATTTGATCAGTTTAGTGTTTCTCAAAGCGTTTTTACGTAGTTTAAAGTTCTATCTACAGCCCACGTTGCAGATGGGAAAGTTAACCAGCCTATTTTTTTATTCCATTAGTCTAAGGAAGCGGTCTGGCATGTGATGCCATGTGACTTCCAGTTCCAGGTCCAGCAGCCACTTCCTGTAAAGGATCCCAACATCCCTCAGCATGTCGTACACACAGGTCAGGATAAAGGCCGGTGGGGTCAGACGAATAACAGTGTTATCCTCCAGGAGCGGGGACACCGGATCCAGACGGTCTTTGATTTTGTGGTACACCTCTGTTGTAATCAACGCTGAGTGTACATGCTGGCGGTGGCACCGCACCCTACACTCAGGAGGGAGGTGTTCTGGGGAGAACCACTCCTTGAAGGCCAGCCTCATCTCAGCAGGGATGTGGTTCCCCTCCAGCACATCCTGGCACACTGATGTGTCCCCGTTGAGATACTGCAGGAAGTAGAATGCCATCCGGCCACAGAACAATATGGGCACAGCATGATTCTGCTGGTATGAAGGCAGGTTGAAATCTGCCATCTGCAAAACTGGGTAGATGAGGACCTGGGCACAGGGAGACAGCAGATGTCCATTCTTTCTCTTGGCCAGACGCTGTCACAGTATGGCTGCCAGGTTTCCCCCAGCACTATCACCCCCGACTGCCACTCTTCCTGGGTCCACCCCGAACTCTGCCTCTGCCACAGACAGGAAGTGACACATTGCAGTCTCAGTCATCCAGCTGAGTGGGATACTGATGTTCAGGGATAAGCCGGTATCTAAAGAGGGTACAAAAAGGAGCAACATGTCTTTGACAACTTCACAGCCCTTTTCACTGTATTGATCTGCTTTGGAAGCACATTTTGAGTCAGTGAGTCAGAAAGTAAAAGTTACCCAACAGAAACCACTGTGGTTTCAGCCTCTTTGGCAATGTGCCTGCAGACCTCACTTGCAGTATCTGATCACAAGAAACAGAACATAGTGTTAGACTAGAGTAAACAGAGAATAATGCTTTTCTTTTTTTATATATAAGCAGGCCCCTATTGTAAGATAAATATGCAACATTATCTAGACATCAGGTTTTTCTTAGGTCATCTACAAGTCTATGCTAGGTAAAGCTCCACCTTATCTCAGTTCACTGGTCATGATGGCAACACCCACCCGTAGCACACGCTCCAGCAGGTGTATCTCACTAATCATCACTAAAGCCAAAACCTCGTTTGGCCGCCTTTCCTTCCAGTTCTCTGCTGCCTGTGACTGGAACGAATTGCAAAAATCTCAGAAGTTGGAGACTTTTATCTCCCTCACCAACTTTAAACATTTGCTATCTGAGCAGCTAACCGATCGCTGCAGCTGTACATAGTCAATCGTTATATAGCCCACCCAATTTACCTACCTCATCCCCATACTGTTTTTATTTTATTTACTTTTCTGCTCTTTTGTACACCAGTATATCTACCTGCATATGTTCATCTGATCATTTATCACTCCAGTGTTAATCTGCTAAATTGTAATTATTCACTCCTATGGCCTATTTATTGCCTACCTCCTCATGCCTTTTGCACACAATGTATATAGATTATTTTTTTCTACTATGTTATTGACTTGTTTATTGTTTACTCCATGTGTAACTCTGTGTTGTTGTCTGTTCACACTGCTATGCTTTATCTTGGCCAGGTCGCAGTTGCAAATGAGAAATGGTTCTCAACTAGCCTACCTGGTTAAATAAAGGTGAAATATATATATATATTTTTTTTTTGAATAACCTAAAGCCCATCCTCCACCATTGATATACACCAGGCCCTTCCTCAGGCCCAGTGAGCCAGCTGTGGGCTCATACACTCTGACTGGCACCTCAGAGAAGGTGAGTTCCGTCACATGTAGTATAGGGGGAACTGGTCTCCAGGAACCGTCTTCTGAACCACCTGGGGAACCTGACCTGATGACAGACGAACTTAGATATAAGGTTAACATGAACCATTGTGAAGTGAAATATTTTCCAATTGCCACAATATAGCTTTGCTTTTCTTGTTGCTTGCACACTAAGCAACAATGAATGCAACAACATAATGAATAACCAGTGACACAGTTAAGGTTTTACCAGAAGGTGGACTAAAGTACAGTACTGTGAAAACTCTGCTTGAGTGTCCTTACCCGAACAATGACTGACTTTTTGTCATTTATTGTTCTCTTATCAACACCATTGAAATTTATCAGTGGTTAGTGTACATTGAAAGGACAAACATCTTTTAAAAGAGCTGAGTTCTCTTTTTAATAGTATTCAAGTATGAGGATGTTTTTCTTTTCACCAAGGAATACATTAAATCAATTATTTTTTCAGAGACTTGAACGTGATTTGACTGCAGAAAACATAAAATAATAAGCACTAACAATTCCATAGATAGATACACACCACAATTGCTATGCCAACAAACATGCCATGAACTACATGTAGTTTCCCTCGATTTGCAACCCCTTGAGGAATGTCTGAATTCATCAGCTCAGAACACAGTAGACCAATTCCCAGGCTGAAATCAAGGCAGCAAAGCCAATTATTAAAATTGCAGTGATGATGTCCATGGTGCTTCTAGTGTGATCCCAGGTAGGCTACAGTAGAAATAGCTAAGTCATTAGGTATGCATGTTTTATCCAGCTGCTTTGGTTTTATTTGCCCCTCCTACATCTTTGTGTACACCCTGCTCTGACCTTGTTCTATCTAAGTGACTTTGAGTGGCAGTAACAAAGCGACATTCATTATTTTATTCCATGTATTTTATGGACTCAAGCAATTAGATACATTTAACACATATTTCACAATTAGCTATTTTTATGAATATACAGTCTCTTAATTTGTATAAACACAGGATAGAAATTAATACATTTTTAATGTACTTTAAAAAATGAAAACTGCTTTCACATTTATTGTGAAGCAGAGGATCTGAACTTTCACTGTTCATCTGTAGATGGCAGTGATGGCTTGAGTGATAGCAGACCATGTTCCCTAGTCTAGACAAGTGGCAACAAAATGCATGCTATTTGGAATTGAAAACATATAAATGTGTTGTTGTTTACAAAACTATTGATGTTCATTATAATTCAGAATAAAATATAAAATATATACAGTACCAGTCAAAAGTTTGGACACACGTCTTCAGTTCAAGGGATTTTCTTTGTTTTTACTATTTTCTACACTGTAGAATAATAGTGAAGACATCAAAACTAGGAAAAAACACATATGGAATAAAGTAGTAACCCAAAAAGTTTTAAAGTTTTAGATTTTATGTTCTTCAAAGTAGCCACCCTTTGCCTTGATGACTGCTTTGCATATTCTCTCAACCAGCTTCATGAGGAATGCTTTTCCAACAGTCTTGAAGGAGTTCCCACATGTGCTGAGCACTTGTTGGCTGTTATTCCTTCACTCTGTGGTCCAATTCATCCCAAACCATCTCAATTGGGTTGAGGTTGGGTGATTGTTGAGGTCGGGTTACTGGCCAAATAGCCCTTACACCGCCTGGAGGTGTGTTTGGTATGGGATGGCGTATCGCTGCAGAACGCTGTGGTAGCCATGTTGATTAAGTGTGCCTTGAATTCTAATTGTAAATGGAATCAAAAATCTCAAATTTGGATTAATCAGACCAAAGGATAGATTTCCACTGGTCTAATGTCCATTGCTCATGTTTCTTGGCCCAAGCAAGTCTCTGATTCTTATTGGTGTCCTTTAGTAGTGGTTTCTTTGCAGAAATTTGACCATGAAGGCCTGATTCACAGTCTCCTCTGAACAGTTGATGTTGAGATGTGTCTGTTACTTGAATGCTGTGAAGCATTTATTTGAGCACCCCTACCATGTCACAACACAACTGATTGGTTCAAACGCATTAAGGAAATAAGTTCCACAAATGAACTTTTAACAAGGCACACCTGTTAATTGAAATGCATTCCAGACTACCTGTCACGCTCTGACCTTAGAGAGCTTTTTATGTCTCTATTTTGGTTTGGTCAGGGTGTGATTTGGGTGGGCATTCTATGTTAATTTTTCCATGTTTTGTATTTCTGTTTTGGCCGGGTATGGTTCTCAATCAGGGACAGCTGTCTATCGTTGTCTCTGATTTGAAACCATACATAGGCAGCCCTTTTCCCACCTGTCTTTGTGGGTAGTTGTCTTTGTTTGTTGGCACTATTGCCTTTAGCTTCACGGTTGTTTTTGGATTGTTTATTGTTGGCGTCATATAAATAAAGGAATATGTACGCTCACCACGCTGCACCTTGGTCCTCTTCATGCAACGGCCATGACACTACCTCATAATATAAAACATATTTTGATTTGTTTAACACGGTTTCTGTTACCTCATAATTCCATTTGTTTCATTTCATAGTTTAGATGTCATTACTATTATTCTACAATGTAGAAAATAGTAAAAATAAAAACTTGAATGAGTAGGTGTGTCCAAACTTTTGACTAGTACTGTATATATCTCTTATTTCAATGCCTTGTGATTGGTATTCTGTGAAATGTGCAAGAAAATGACAGCAACTGGAGCGGTGTTCTAAGACTAGCCAACCGTTTAGCTGTCAGAGTCTCAGCCTTCTGAGAATCTGAACCCAGTACAAAGCTCGCATTGTGAAGCTGTTCTTTCAACCAACCTATCACAGTTTCAGCAGCTATACCCAGTAAAAGTGACAAGGCCTGCGCCAAAAATAACATACTGGAATCTTGTCGGCAGCCCATGAATTCACTGGATTTGTTTAGAAGGTATTTATACAGGTCTCTATTTGCCACCTTGACAAATTTCTGGGACTGACCCATTTCTGTATTGTCACAGAGAAAGATGTATTGATATATCAATACATCAGGGGTCTTCAAAGTCCCCCATCTTCATTGTGAATACAATTAACTTATATCACATGAAGTAGTATGTAATTATGTCTGCCAGAATAATATAACCTAAAAGCTCATGGGAGTTTTACTTATTCTAACGTAGCAGGCATAAAGGAAATACCTGAAACTAGATTTCCTACATACTTTTCAGAGGAGGTTCTCTTCTGCACTGTTCAACGAATCCAGTAAATGTAGAGGAGTTAAGATGGAATGTCGCCTTGTTAACATCCAAAAGCAGAAGTTGCATCACAGGCTCTCTTTCCATTTCACTTGAAAACTGGAATAATCGTCTGGGGCTGTTTTTCAATGTTCAGGCCAGGCCCCTTAGCTCCTGTGAAGGGAAATCTTAATGGTACAGCATACAATGACATTCTAGACTATTCTGTGCTTCCAACTTTGTGGCAACCGTTTGGGGAAGGCCCTATCCTGTTTCAGCTTGACACTGCCCCCGTGCACAAAGCGAGGTCCATACAGAAATGGTTTGTCGAGATCGGTGTGGAAGAACTTGACTGGCCTGCACAGAGCCCTGACCTCAACCCCATCAAACATCTTTGGTGTGAATTGGAACGCTGACTGCGAGCCAGGCCTAATCGCCCAACATCAGTGCCTGACCTCACTAATGCACTTGTGGCTGAATAGAAGCAAGTCCCTGCAGAAATGTCTCAACATCTAGTGGAAAGCCTTCCCAGAAGAGTGGAGGCTGTTATAACAGCAAAGGCGGGACCAACTCCATATCAATATCAACTCCATATCATGCCTATGATTTTGGAATGAGATGTTCGATGAGCATACTTTTGGTCATGTAGTGTTTGTCATTATTAAGATTTGTTTTATTTTACTTTCAGCTCATTTCCAGAGATGTTTTGAGGGGTTGGACTAGGCCTCAATGTGGACTGCCATGGCCTACAAGCTAAAGGACTTTGTCAACCAACTGAAGCTAAAAGCAGAATAAAATAAATCAAATCAACATTTTTTTGTGCCAGATTATCTTTTCTAATACTATGGCAATGTTAAATAAGTCCCATGAAATACCCACACAACAAAACAATGAATAACCAATGAATAACCCATTAACATCCAATGGGAATATGAGTAATACAATGAAACCCCAATGATATTCTTGTTAATTGGATTCCAATGAGAGTACCATTACAATCTCATGGTTTTTAAGTGTTCATGGGGGGCTAATTCACAATGGGAATCCAATGTAATATTTCCAGTGAGAATTTTTCCTATGGGAATCCAATTTGAATTTTTCATAAGGGAATATCACGATCATGACACAACAAAAGGTGTTTTGTCGAGATCACAAGATCATTTTTTGGTGATCACGACATAACAAAAGGTGTTTTGTCGAGATCACGAGATAATCAAAAGTACCAAGCATCATTCATTCATTTGTTCAGATGCACGATAACCATTTAAGCCCTGAACGATGCCTGACAGGCAAACTCGTCTCCCAGCTTGCTATCTATGCTGGTTGTTAGCTTGCATAACTGATATGTGGCTGATCTGATTCAATATCAGCCTCAGAGCTTGATCAGATTCATTAGCAGTCTCAGCCACTCTGTAAATGTAAAACTTATCCATAAAACATGAAGTCTCTCTTACAATTATACACATATCTGTTATGCAAGCCAACAACCTGCATATACAACAAGCTATCTAGCTACCAAGACTAGCCAAGGTACAGTGCCTTCAGAAAGTATTCACACCCCTTTACTTTTTCTACATTTTTTTATGTTACAGCCTGAATTTCAAATGGATTAAAAAGAGATTGGTTTGTCACTGGTCTACACACAATACCCCATGATGTCAAAGTTGAATTATATTTTTCAAAATTTTACAAATGAATTAAAAATGAAAAGCTTAAATGTCTTGAATCAATATACTCAATATGAATCAAAGTATTCAATCCCTTTGTTATGGCAAGCCTAAATAAGTGTGGGGTGTGGCTGAAATAGCCGAATCCACTAACTTGAAGGGGTGTCCACATACTTCGGATAAACAGTGCCTTCGGAAAGTATTCAGACCCCTTCACCTTTTCCACATTTTGTTACGTTACAGCCTTATTCTAAAGTTATTTCAATTGTTTTTTCCTTCCTCAATCTACACACAATACCCCATAATGACAAAGCAAAAACAGGTTTTTAAGAATGTTTGATAATTTATTCAACGTAAAAAAAATCACATTTACATAAGTATTTAGACCCTTTACTCAGTACTTTGTTGAAGCACCTTTGGCAGCGATTACAGCATTGAGCATTGTAAGATGGCGCCGGAGAAGAAGGCAGACGTCTTACCTGCCCCAAGCCGATTGTGTTTTTTTGATTGTTTATAACTTATTCTTTTACTTATTTTGTACATAATGTTGCCGCTACCGTCTCTTATGACCAAAAATAACTTCTAGACATCAGGACTGTGTTACTCACCACGGACTAGCAGAATCGTTTTTTTCCTTTCATGAACCTGACGATCCCGATGCGAAGGATATACTGCTTCCTTCAGGAACAGGCCCCGATCTCCGTGATCTGCATGAAGAGGAGGCGGGCTGCCTTCTGAGAATTCGTAGGCGATCGAATAAACCCCCACTTTCCTCCATTCTGCTAGCAAACGTGCAATCTTTGGAGAATAAAATCACAGAGTTACGCGGGAGATTAAACTTCCAATGGGACATTAAAATCTTAACATCTTATGCTTCACAGTCGTGGCTGAACGACGACAATATCAACATACAGCTGGCTGGTTATACGATGTACTGCAGGATAGAACAGCACTGTCTGGTAAGACAAGGGGCTGCGGTCTATGTATTTTTGTAAACAACAGTTGGTGCACAATATCTAAGGAAGTCTCGAGCTATTGCTCGCCTGAGATAGAGTATGTCATGATAAACTGTAGACCACACTACCTACTGAAAGAGTTTTCATCTGTATTGTTTGTAGCTGTTTACATACCACCACAGTCAGAGGCTGGCAATAAGATAGCATTGAACGAGCTGTATTCCGCCATAAGCAAACAAGAAAATGCTCACCCAAAGGCAGCGCTCCTAGTAGCCGGGGACTTTAATGCAGGGAAATTGAAATCTGTTTATTTCTATCAGCAGGTTAAATGTGCAACCAGAGGAAAAATAACTCTGGACCACCAATACTCCACATACAGAGACACATACAAAGCTTTCCCTCACCCTCCATTTGGCACATCTGACCATAATTCTATCCTCCTGATTCCTGCTTACAAAGCAAAGACTTAAGCAGGAAGCACCAGTTACTATATCAATAAAAAAGTGGTCATTACAAGCAGATGTTAAGCTACAGGACTGTTTTGCTAGCACAGACTGGAATATGTTCCGTGATTGCTCCGATGGCACTGAGAATTTCTGCAACATACACCACATCAGTCATTGGCATCATCAATAAGTGCCTCGATGACATCATCCCCACAGTGACCGTACGTACAGTGGGGAGAACAAGTATTTGATACACTGCCGATTTTGCAGGTCTGTAATTTTTATCATAGGTACACTTCAACTGTGAGAGACGGAATCTAAAACAAAAATCCAGAAAATCACAATGTATGATTTTTATGTAATTCATTTGCATTTTATTGCAAGACATAAGTATTTGTTCACCTACCAACCAGTAAGAATTCCGGCTCTCACAGACCTGTTAGTTTTTCTTTAAGAAGCCCTCCTGTTCTCCACTCATTACCTGTATTAACTGCACCTGTTTGAACTCGTTACCTGTATAAAAGACACCTGTCCACACACTCAATCAAACAGACTCCAACCTCTCCAATATGGTCAAGACCAGAGAGCTGTGTAAGGACATCAGGAGTAAAATTGTAGACCTGCACAAGGCTGGGAGGGCTACAGGACAATAGGCAAGCAGTTTGGTGAGAAGGCAACAACTGTTGGTGCAATTATTAGAAAATGGAAGAAGTTCAAGATGACGGTCAATCACCCTCAGTCTGGGGCTCCATGCAAGATCTCACCTCGTGGGGCATCAATGATCATGAGGAAGGTAAGGGATCAGCCCAGAACTACTGGGCAGGACCTGGTAAATGAACTGAAGAGAGCTGGGACCAGTCTCAAAGAAAACCATTAGTAACATACTACGCCGTCATAGATTAAAATCCTGCAGCGCACGCAAGGTCCCCCTGCTCAAGCCAGCGCATGTCCAGGCCCGTCTGAAGTTTGCCAATCTGGATTATCCAGAGGAAGAAGGTCATGTGGTCTGATGAGACAAAAATAGAGCTCTTTGGTCTAAACTCCACTCTCTGTGTTTGGAAGAAGAAGAAGGATGAGTACAACCCCAAGAAAACCATCCCAACCGTGAAGCATGGAGGTGGAAACATCATTATTTGGGGATGCTTTTCTGCAAAGGGGACAGGACGACTGCACCGTATTGAGGGGAGGATGGATGGGGCCATGTATCGCAAGATCTTGGCCAACAACCTCCTTCCCTCAGTAAGAGCATTGAAGATGGGTCGTGGCTGGGTCTTCCAGCATGACACACACAGCCAGGGCAACTAAGGAGTGGCTCCGTAAGAAGCATCTCAAGGTCCTGGACTGGCCTAGCCAGTCTCCAGACCTGAGCCCAATAGAAAATCTTTGGAGGGAGCTGAAAGTCCGTATTGCCCAGCGACAGCCCCGAAACCTGAAGGATCTGGAGAAGGTCTGTATGGAGGAGTGGGCCAAAATCCCTGCTGCAGTGTGTGCAAACCTTGTCAAGAACTACAGGAAACGTATGATCTCTGTAATTGCAAACACAGGTTTTTGTACCAAAAGTTCTGCTTTTCTGATGTATCAAATACTTATGTCATGCAATAAAATGCAAATTAATTACTTAAAAATCATACAATGTGATTTTCTGGATTTTTAGATTCTGTCTCTCACAGTTGAAGTGTACCTATGATAAAAATTACAGACCTCTACATGCAGTATATCAAATACTTGTTCTCCCCACTGTACATACCCCAACCAGAAGCAATGGAATACAGGCAGCATCTGCACTGAGCTAAAGGCTAGAGCTGCCACTTTCAAGGAGCGGGAATCTAACCCAGAAGATTACAAGAAATCCCTCTATGCCCTCCGAAGATCCATCATACAGTCAAAGCGTCAATACAGGATTACGATTGAGTCGTACTACACCGGCTCTGACGCTCGTCGGATGTGGCTGGGCTTGCAAACCATTACAGACTACAAAGGGAAGCACAACCGAGAGCTGCCCAGTGACACGAGCCTACCCGACGAGCTAAACTACTGCTATGCTTGCTTCGAGGCAAATAACACTGAAACATGCATGAGAGCACCAGCTGTTACGGAAGACTGTGTGATCACGCTCTCCGCAGCCGATGTAAGACCTTTTAACAGGTCAATATTAGCAAGGCAGCAGGGCCAAACAAATTACTAGGATGTGTACTGCAAGCATGCTGTGACAAACTGGCAAGTATCTTCACTGACATTTCAACCTCTCCCTGTCAGTCTGTAATACCAACATTTTTAAGCAGTCCACCACAGTACCTGTACCCAAGAACACTAAGGTAACCTGCCTAAATGACTACCGACCCGTAGCACTCATGTCTGTAGCCATGAAGTGCTTTGAAAGGCTGGTCATGTCTCACATCAACGCCATTATCCCAGAAACCCTAGACCCACTCCAATTTGCATACCGCCCCAACAGATCTACAGATGATGTAATCTCTATTGCACTTCACACTGCCTTTTCCCACCTGGACAAAAGGAACACCTATGTGAGAATGCTATTCATTGACTACAGCTCAGCGTTCAACACCATAGTGCCCTCAAAGCTCATCAATAAGCGAAGGACCCTGGGACTAAACACCTCCCTCTGCAACTGGATCCTGGACTTCCTGACAGGCCACCCCCAGGTGGTAAGTGTAGGTAACAACACATCCGCCACGCTGATCCTCAAAACATGGGCCCCTCAGGGGTGGTGTTCAATGTGTTCTTGGGGACCTTCAATGTTGCAGACATGTTTTGGTACCCTTCCCCAGATCTGTGCCTCGACACAATCCTGTCTTGGAGCTCTATGGACAATTCCTTTGACCTCATTGCTTGGTTTTTGCTCTGACATGCACTGTCAACTGTGAGATCTTATAAAGACAGGTGTATGCATTTCAAAATCATCTCCAATGAACGTTTCAAGGATGATCAATGGAAACAGGATGCACCTAAGCTAAATTCAAGTCTCGTAGCAAAGGGTCTGAATATTTGAAAGTATGATTTGTTAAATGTGATACGCCATGTTTAACGTCCATTTTTACAGTTTCACTTCTCTACTTGAGTCGATCTTTCTCCGCTCTCTCTCTCTCCATGCCGCTTCCCACACAGACCTAGCCCCGCCCCCTGTCACTCAAGGAGCGCATTTGTTGTTCCTCGACCACGCGACACTTGTGTTCAGTCTACATGGTCAATGCACCACATGCAACAATGTTGATGACAACAATGCTGTTTTCACTTTGCTTCTTAATATAAATCCAGTAGCGTTCTATAATTACACTATTAGTTTGTGTTGCTTACATCTGCAAACAGCTAGTTTGTATTTTCTTAGCAACTTTTGCCTAAATATTGTTAGCCGCTAAAGCTAATCACTAGCTAGCAAATAAATGTAGAGTCAGAGCAAACAAAATTTGTTATACAACCTGATAATACCAGTGATGATGTAGACCTAAATCAGCATGTTGTTTGTGCAACAGCACAAAGAGGAATACAATAAGCATTAATATGTTCGCTACATGAAGTAGCTAAGAGAAAACAGACAATGTAGCCAAAGATTATAGGGTCCCCTAGGAAACAATTATCAACACTTTGGTTCCTAGCCTATCACAATAACTCCTCCCAGGCATTTTCATTCGTTTTCATGTCAAACAACACTATTCAAAGTGCCCACTGTCATATTCTAACTGTATAATTAGAATAACCATTCTATTGCCATGATTCCAACATTTCACCCTTGTTTTGCTCTAAATCATAAGTCAAATCGCAATTGCAACATTTGGTTCAAAATAAGGTTTAGACACTGCGTGGAAATTATCTCAAATGAGGGTTGAAGTTGAATTGAGCAGTATAAAACAATCAGAATAGAGAATGACCCATTGAAATCACTTAGAATGTATGTGTTGCCACCCTGAGGTACTGCACTACTTATAAAGCGAATTTAGAAATATTATAATTTAAAAACATAGAATACTGTAAAATAAAGTCATACCAGAATTTTTTTTTTTTACAAATGTGATGTGATGATATTTTGGCCATATCTTCAGCACTAATGGAGTATAATCTATTTACTGTTTTAGTCACATTTTCAAGTACTGGTGACAAATCATGAATTCAGATTCTTGCATAGATTGTAATGGATACATATGATGTGTGTAAAATACTTTTTTGAAGGTACTGATTATAAGGAGATAATGCTAAGCTATTTGCCAGATATCAAATCAAATCAAATTTATTTATATAGCCCTTCGTACATCAGCTGATATCTCAAAGTGCTGTACAGAAACCCAGCCTAAAACCCCAAACAGCAAGCAATGCAGGTGTAGAAGCACGGTGGCTAGGAAAAACTCCCTAGAAAGGCCAAAACCTAGGAAGAAACCTAGAGAGGAACCAGGCTATGTGGGGTGGCCAGTCCTCTTCTGGCTGTGCCAGGTGGAGATTATAACAGAACATGGCCAAGATGTTCAAATGTTCATAAATGACCAGCATGGTCAAATAATAATGAGGCAGAACAGTTGAAACTGGAGCAGCAGCATGGCCAGGTGGACTGGGGACAGCAAGGAGTCATCATGTCAGGTAGTCCTGGGGCATGGTCCTAGGGCTCAGGTCCTCCGAGAGAGAGACAGAAAGAGAGAATTAGAGAGAGCATATGTGGGGTGGCCAGTCCTCTTCTGGCTGTGCCGGGTGGAGATTATAACAGAACATGGCCAAGATGTTCAAATGTTCATAAATGACCAGCATGGTCGAATAATAATAAGGCAGAACAGTTGAAACTGGAGCAGCAGCACGGCCAGGTGGACTGGGGACAGCAAGGAGTCATCATGTCAGGTAGTCCTGGGGCATGGTCCTAGGGCTCAGGTCCTCCAAGAGAGAGAAAGAAAGAGAGAAGGAGAGAATTAGAGAACGCACACTTAGATTCACACAGGACACCGAATAGGACACGAGAAGTACTCCAGATATAACAAACTGACCCTAGCCCCCCGACACATAAACTACTGCAGCATAAATACTGGAGGCTGAGACAGCTATGTCTGGCGCCATGTTTGTTGACAACATACAATGCATTCTGGTTGTCACGTAAGATGTTACAACAAATCGAGGTGAAGGGATGGTTCACTCGACTGAATTCTGGTGTTTTCAAGATAACTGAGAACTCAGGAAAAATACAAGGTCAGATCATGGCGTCATTGATCTTCATGTCGAAAAGTCGGAGCTCTAAAAAGAGGCCCGAGCTTCCAAGTTGGAATTCTGAGTTGGATGACCGTTCAAAACTATTTTCCCAGTTGTCTTGAAAGCACTAATGTTGGAAGTCAGAGATGTCCGAGTGCCCAGTTGTTTTGAATGTGGCATCAGATTGTAACTATGGTACCTCATGTTGCCAGTTTAGACCCCATTTTCCAGGAGTTTTATTTTTATTTAGCTTATAAACGTCCCCTTTGTTTGCCACCATTTATTGATAAATCACCTATCATAGAAATATTTACTGCAATATATCCCCCAGGCAATGGGCGCAAACAACTTTGACTTTGTTTATTTGCATCTTATAGTGAATGGCATTCTGGGATTAGGGAGTTTTCGCTTGTCAAATATAAAAAAACATGGCTGCCTTTATAAAGAATTTAGCTCCTGTTAGCTTAGCTGAAACGCATCTCTGTTCTAAACAATATTACATTTCTCCCTTGTGCTTACCAGGGATGTGGTACATTGTAAGCAGGTCTAGCTATTAGGTAGCTAACTTATATTTAGGTTTTTTGTCAGCGCAACCTGCTATTTAGACTGGTTTATGGAATGAGTTTGGATGTGGAAGTATTCCATGAGATACTTGGATGATGAAGTTCCCATTTATCTTTTACAAAAAAGGTGAAATTGAGGAATAAAGTTGTGAAGACCTTTATTTCCCATCACCACAAAACATTGTTTAGATGCTTTTCAGACAACAATGCTGTATAGACCCGTTTGTTGCATCATACATTCTGTTGCTACTGTTCCAATCACATATTTGCGATGGTACGCTGAAGGGACCACCCAATAATGATCACAAATATGCGATTGTATGGTTCAAAGGGTTAGGGCTACAACTTATAGGAATCCCCACCCAGTTGACTACTTTAAAATGGCAGAAGCATGGTGGAAGCTCTCAATGGCGCTGACCATGCTAAAATGGCATTTTGGCCATGAGTGGCGTATATCATTCTCTATGAGTTTAATGTTACTTGTGTAGCTAGTAAGCTATCCAGGGATGTTATTTGTTGAAGCTATCCCTACATAGAAATTTTGTGTCTCTGGTAGGCTAACATTATCTATGTCTTTCATGAACACGGAAGATAGCTTACGTTAGCTAACTAATGGAAATTAATGTTATGATTTTTTTTGGTTTAACGTTTGGCTACAAAGTTGGAGGTAGAAACCCAATGTTACACGTCTCCAGCAAGTGAAGGTCTCCAAAGTGACTTACAATAAAAAGGTAAAGCTAAATACTATGTTGTTTTCTTGGTTTTCAGTTCTTTTAGCAAATGTTTAACGATTTAAATTGTCCTCCGACCAAGTGACTGGCGAAAAAAACTTTGTCTTTGAAGATTTATTTCCAAATGTTGTGCGCTTGAGCACTGTCTTTAGAAATCATACTTCAGAAGCACCGATGAGCACCCGCTTCATCAAGGCTTGGATTTGACTCTTAAGGACCACTTGAGTGCTCAAAGTTTCTTTCTTTAATCTTTTTCAGCTAACTTTAGCTACCGTTACTTTTATTTTGGTGTTCTGCAGTAGCTCTTATTTGCCAATGTCGAGGTATAAACGGTACCTCTGGGACCATAGTGTCTAAGTCAACTATAAGATATCGATTAAGCGACGTAAGTAACGTTAGCTTGCCTAACCTTTGCCTCTATCTCTGAATAAAATTATTATTTGTTGTAGGAGAACTGCATGGATGCTCAATTGTACTTGGACCAGTATGATGTGGATGAAAATAGCCAGGAAACATTAGACCCACTAGGTTTGCACAGGTTTGCTAGCAGTGCTGACACGGTCTCCTCTACTTTGTTTCAGGGGAACCTTGTGAATGCCCAACTGAACTTGGACCATGACGAAGGAATAAAACGTGAGAAGACGCATAGTCCTCAAAGCCTTAAGTTTGCTGACACAATATGTCCTCATTTGTTTCAGGGGAACCTCAGGAATACTGGACTAGACTTGGACCATGATGAAGACATGGATGATGATGGCCAGGTAGGTTGAATTGTTGCTCCGACTGACCTCATATATCTTCTTATGGATTTACAAAAACTACAAAATTGCTTGAAAATAATTAAACAGATGGCTAGCGAGGCTATCCTTTCACATACATATCAATATGCCATCTTATGCAATGGAGAGCATGTTTTCTATATTATTTAGATAACAGAATATAAGTGCTTACTTAGTCTCACACTATTCTTGACATAATTTAATATCAGGCAACATTTGAAGATACGGATACTGATGAAGACCCCTCAGACGAAAGAGAGCAAGAGGCATATGGAAGACCGCTATTTGACAGATCAAGCCTTACTGTTGGTGGGGCTATTGTTCTAATCATGTGTTTTGTTGTATGGCTCAATCTGTCAGCAGCAAGGGCTGCTTACGTTGCTCTCTGCATTAAAGCCAAACTCTAACCTGCTAACCACAAAGTACCTGTTCATAAGTCTTCAAGGTATGTAAGGGTATAGTGGAGTTTCATTTTGTTTGCCCTGAATGTTCTACACACATAGGTTCTAACTGTAATGCTACGTGCAGTTCTTGCCATACAGAGACAAGGTCGAACACACTATAAAAAAGTTTTTTCATTGTAATTCCAATGAAGCAACAACTACGTGATATGTTTGAGAATAGCAATCTGTTGGATCTTATCACATAATCTGAGGAAAACATTGAAGGCATTTATGTTGTTAAACAATGCAAAACTATTGAAGCATTATCTGATGCAAACAATATTTAATTGACATAGAATTCTGATGGTGCATCAGTTTTCAAATCTCCAAGCTGTCCATATGGCCAATACACTTTGTTATTAATGAGTTGCCCTTTAAGATCCATCATGCAGTAAGATATAATGCAATACGAAATTGTGTTAAAGGTGCATCCCCTCTGTTGCTTATTGACTCATTTGACATTGTCAATGGCTTTCCTCTTAGGTGATACTAAGTACATGAACAACTTGTGGTTTGACTCTTTACATCATATATCCCCATGGTACATTGGTAGAGAAGTTGGTGACGTTGACAATCGCTTGAATAGTGTAATGCTTACAAAGAGTGTTACCAGAACTCCAAGGTCATTATCTGAAAGAGCACTTTGTAAAGATTCTGAAAGGAGGAACTGGCTTTTGTTTTACCCACTCATTTGTGTTAATGGTGTTGTGTCTTTGGCTATGCCAGATTAATTGATATGACATGCTATTCTATAAAATAATTTCTCCGTAATTAATATCACCCGATTGAGCTAATCATGTAAATGTAATTAACTAGAGAGTTGGGGCACCACGAAATAATATTTATAGAGCTGTTCTCTTCCGAATAAACTCCCAAAGACCTAATAATATTTTACATCAATAGCTGTCAATATCAATTATCATCTTAATTCAGTCTCATCTGAAAGTTGTAAATTATTTTATCTGCACGAACCCTGGCTAACAATTTGAATCAGCAACACAAAATTGGGTTTAATTGTTTATTTACTAAATACCTAACGAATCACACATACACATAATTAAATCAGAACTTGATTACAAATTACATCATGAAGCTTAGCTTGTTAAACAAAGGAAAAGGGGCTGGGTTGAGTGAAAGAGCGGGAAGACGGGGACAAAGGCGAAGCTGTGCTATCGTAAATACAGTATCTTATGCATTCTAAATGACCGCCCATTTGGAAAAGGAAAATGCAATAAATATTTACTCTGAGTTGCGCTTCAGTAGGTTGGTGGTAGATGGAAGACCGTGTTGCCAAACCGAGTCCTCTAACCTTTGAAGAATGTCTCTGGTAGTCAATTGGATAAGTTGTAGTAACGTCGTTGTGTGATAGACGGGATACTCTGTCTGTTGCTTCCTAACCCTCGTTTGCAGCTGCTGTTGCTAACTCAATGGCTAGGAGGTATCACTTCTGTAGTCAATAAGAGTTCAAAGTTCATACCATTCCCAACCAAAGCTCACGCTGATATTGGCTTCATTCTGTAGTTATTATCTGAACCATTCTGACATAGGACCGTCGTCCTCGGAAAAGGAAGTTATGTTGTCGTCAAGGGCTTATATAGGAAGGGAGAGGAGGATGTGTTTGAAAAGTTTATAGCCCTTGTCCCTTCACAGGGGATGGCCACTGATTGAGCAGCTCTATCTTATGAAAACCCAAATGTTACATTTTAGAAGCTAAAATCACAGTTCATCCCATCACAAATAATTTCCTATTCAAACATTTACATTGAACAACAATTCCATGTGAATCCGATAACTCTGATATGTAGACTTTCCACTGTAGAGTTTATGTCATCTTATCATTGATGAAAATGTCTCAGATGAAGACTGAACTGAAATCATATTCATTAAGTACCACCGCATATGTTCAATTGTTCGGATTCCCAGAATATAGTTCATTTCCCCCCACCTACTGACGTTCCCAGAATCTCTATGTTAACCAAGGGTTTTGCAAATGTAACCTCAGTAGGGTAGAGAGAGGAAAAAGGGGGAAAAGGTATTTATGACTGTCATAAACCTACCCCCCAGGCCAACGTCATGACAATGGTATTCTTCCAATGATCTATCTAAGGCACTTTCTAGTTGAAGGTATTGGTTTGCTGCTTCTAGAATAAAGAAGTCCAAATGACCTGTTGAGAGCAAATTAATTGTTGACAACCTTTTTCACAAAGTCCCAGATTTATATGTTATGAATCACATGACCTTTCATATTCATCAACTACTTCATATTACAGAGTCGGTGGAGAACTGGGGTCCCTTGTGGGGCACATGAAACTTTATGTTTGAAACTGGGAACCCCACATTACTAAACTTAGTTAGAGGCACCCAGTGTGTACCTCAGCAAATTGCTAAGACATTTGTCATCTTCCGACAACTACCACTTTAAAAAAAGAACATCTCAAAGAGGGACACCGTGTCAGTGATTTTTTATTTTAATCTATTAAGGGCTTCTCTTATGTTAAAAATGCTGAGAAATTCAATGATTCTGTCACCTTGATTCTGACTAACGTTATCTATTCAACAAGCTCTAGAGGTTGCTAATGTCAATGTTGTCCCAGACCAACTGATGTTCTATTCCACAGCAGTTGTTAAGCAGTTGCTAACTACCTTTATGGAAATATATTGTATTGTTAATTGTAATGCAGTAATAAAAATAAAATAAAATGCAGATTTTTTTATTGATTTGTTTTTCATATTTTAAAATCATGTGCAATTATGTCAATATCACACTTGTCAGGGCCTGAAACTCAGGTTATAAAGTTGTTTTTATTCCATATTCACAAAAATGTCCAAATTAAATGAACAGGTCTCTGTACCATCTATGGAAGCATATAGTAGCTGTTGAAATTCAATTTGAATTGGATAATGATAATTTGATGATAATGATAAATCAATATCACCACCGACTAGTAAGTTGCTCTGGATAGGAGTGTCTGCTAATTGACAAAAATGTAAATGTAATTTACATTTCAAATTGAATTTCAACACTATTGGCTGCATGCTCATATACTAAAATAAATTAAGTATGCCCTAGTCTATGGATTTCACATGACTGGGAATGCAGATATACATCTGTTAGTTTAAAAAAAGTAGGGACCACAATTTGCCTCATGCAGCGTGATACATGTCCTTCACATAGAGTTGATCAGCTTGTTCAATGGCTGTGCGAAGTTGTTGGATATTGGCGGGAACTGGAACACGCTTTTGTACACGTCGATCCAGAGCATCCAAAACATGCTCAATGGGTGACATGTCTGGTTATTGTACAGGCCATGTAAGAACTGGGACATTTTCAGCTTCCAGGAATTGTGTACAGATCCTTGCGACATGCATTATCAGCGGAAACATGAGGTGATGGCAGCGGATAAATAGCACGACAATGGGCCTCAGGATCTCGTCACACTGTGCATTCAAATTCCCATCGATATAATGCAATTGTGTTCGTTGTCCGTAGCTTATGCGTGCCCATACCATAACCCCACCACCATGGGGCACTCTGTTCACAACGTTGACATCAGCAAATCACTCGCACACACGACGTCATACATGCTACGCTGTCTTCCATCTGCCCGGTACAGTTGAAACCAGAATTCATCTGTGAAGATCACACTTCTCCAGCGTGCCAGTGGCCATCGAAGGTGAGCATTTGCCCACTAAAGTCAGTTACGACGCCGAACTGTAGTCAGGTCAATACCTTGGACAACAACCACGCAGATGAGCTTGTCTGAGATGGTTTATGACAGTTTGTGCAGAAATTCTTTGGTTGTGCAAACACACAGTTTCAGTCTTAGACGATCCCGCAGGTAAAGAAGCCGGATGTGGAGGTCCTGGGCTGGCGGGGTTACATGTGCTCTGCATTTGTGAAGCCAGTTCAACTTACTGCCAAATTCTCTAAAACAACGTTGGAGACGGCTAACGTTAGAGAAGTGAACATTCAAATCGCTGGCAACAACTCTGGTGGACATTCCTGCAGCCAAGTTGGAGACTTTTATCTCCCTCACCAACTTCAAACATCAGCTATCTGAGCAGCTAACCGATCGCTGCTGCTGTACATAGTCTATTGGTAAATAGCCCACCCATTTTCACCTACCTCATCCCCATACTGTTTTTATTTATTTACTTGCTCTTTTGCACACCAATATCTCTACCTCACATCTGATCATTTATCACTCCAGTGTTAATCTGCAAAATTGTAATTATTCGCCTACCTCCTCATGCCTTTTGCACACATTGTATATAGACTCCCCCCTTTGTTTTCTACTGTGTTATTGACTTGTTAATTGTTTATTCCATGTGTAACTCTGTGTTGTCTGCTCACACTGCTATGCTTTATCTTGGCCAGGTCGCAGTTGCAAATGAGAACTTGTTCTCAACTGGCCTACCTGGTTAAATAAAGGTGAAATAAAAAAAAATAAAAAATAAAAAATTGCATGCTCCCTCAAAACATGAGACAATGTGGCATTCTGTTGTGTGACAAAACTGCACATTTTAGAGTGACCTTTTATTGTCCCCAGCACAAGGTGCACCTGTGTAATGATCATGCTGTTTAATCAGCTTCTTGATATGCCACATCTGTCAGGTGGACGGATTATCTTGGCATAGGAGAAATACTCACCGGGATCTTGTATTTCAGCTCATTAAACATGGGACCAACACTTGCATTTTGTGTTTATATTTTTGCTCAGTGTATTTGTTCTGCTGTTTCCTGCAGTGGCGGTCAACACACATGGGGTTGGCCTTCATGGCCTTAGTGGAGAAGACGTCCTGCATAGTGTTGTAGCCCAGGTAGTGGCTGTAGTAGCGATGTGTGGGTAAAATTGCCGGGATACAATAGCCATATTACAACCTATGTGTTGTGATTGTTTGCTCCATAACCTGTTAGTTCTTATGCCTTGACATCATGATATATAGGCCTATGGCCGAGGCAATAAGTGACACAGTCACCAAATAAATTCAACCACAGCTTTGTTTCATTACAAAACCGGAGAGCAACATCTGTCCGATGAAATCCACAAAGCATATTGCAAAAATAAACAGGTACGTTACCTACAGCATGGTCAAGCAAGTTAACGTTTCCCACATTTTCGGACTACTAAACAACTATTGATTTAGAACCACAGAGATTTACAGCAAGTTGCATTGAAAACAGGCGCTGCCTCCACCATTCCAGCACCATTTCAACAACATCTAATCAACTATGCTTAGTCTAATACAGTGACAACTAAAAGATACCAAGAATTATTTAGCCCAATCAATGTAAGCTATATAGGATGTGGCTGTCCATGGCACTGATTTATGTGTGTGTGCAAGTAGAAAAAAACCATGTTGAGTCACTTTGTAGAGAAATGCCAATGCCATCCTCCTCTTTCATCAATCAATCAATCAAATGTATTTATAAAGCCCTTTTTACATCACCTTATGTCACAAAGTGCTATACAGAAACCCAGCCTAAAACCCCAAACAGCAAGCAATGCAGATGTAGAAGCACAGTGGCTAGAAGAAACTCCCCAAAAAGGCAGGAACCTAGGAAGAAACCTAGAGAGGAACAAGCCTCTGAGGGGTGGCCAGTGCTCTTCTGGCTGTGCCGGGTGGAGATTATAACAGCACATGGCCAAGATGTTCAAACGTTCATAGATGACCAGCAGGGTCAAATAATAATAATTACAGTGATTGTAGAGGGTGCAAGAGGTCAGCACTTCAGGAGTAAATGTCAGTTGGCTTTTCATAGCTGATCATGCAGAGTTAGAGACATTATGTGCGGTAGAGAGAGAGAGAGAGTCAAAAACAGCAGGTCCGGGACAAGGTAGCACGCCCGGTGAACAGGTCAGGGTTCCATAGCCGCAGGCAGAACAGTTGAAACTGGAGCAGCAGCACAACTAGGTGTACTGGGGACAGCAAGGAGTCATCAGGCCAAGTAGTCCTGAGGCATGGTCCTAGGGCTCAGGTCCTCCGAGAGAAGAGAAAAAGAGAGAAAGAGAGAGAGAGAGAATTAGAGGGAGCATACATAAATTCACACAGGACACCGAATAAGACAGGTGAACTACTCCAGATATAACAGACTGACCCTAGCCCCCCGACACAAACTATTGCAGCATAAATACTGGAGGCTGAGACAGGAGGGGTCGGGAGACACTGTGGCCCTGTCCGACGACACCCACGGACAGGGCCAGACAGGCAGGATATAACCGCACCCACTTTGCCAAAGCACAGCCCCCACACCACTAGAGGGATATCTTCAAACCACCAAACTACTATCTTGAGACAAGGCCAAATATAGCCCACGAACCCAAGGGTGGCGCCAACCAGGACAGGAAGATCATGTCAGTGACTCAACCCACTCAAGTGACGCACTCCTCCTAGGGACAGCATGGAAGAGCACCAGTAAGCCAGTGACTCGGTCCCCATAATAGAGTTAGAAGCAGAGAATCCCAATGGAGAGAGAGGAAAAACAGAGACAGCAAGAGCGGTTAGTCGCTCCAGTGCCTTTCCATTCACCTTCACACCCATGGGCCAAGCTACACTCAATCATAAGACCTACCGAAGAGATACGTCTTCAATAAAGACTTAAAGGTTGAGACTGAGTCCATGTCTCTCACATGGATAGGCAGACCATTCAATAACAATGGAGCTCTATAGGAGAAAGCCCTGCCTCCAGCTGTTTGCTTAGAAATTCTATGGACAGTAAGGAGGCCTGCATCTTGTGACCGTAGCGTAGGTGTAGGTATGTACGGCAGGACCAAATCGGAAAGATAGATAGAAGCAAGTTCATGTAATGCTTTGTAGGTTAGAAATCAGCCCTAGCCTTAGCCTTAACAGGAAGCCTATGTAGAGAGGCTAGCACTGGAGTAATATGATAACATTTTTGGGTTCTAGTCAAGATTCTAGCAGCTGTGTTTAGCACTAACTGAAGGTTATTCAGTGCTTTATCCAGGTAGCTGGAAAGTAGAGCATTGCTGTAGTCTAATCTGGAAGTGACAAAAGCATGGATTAGTATTTCTGCATCATTTTTGGACAGAAAGTTTCTGATTTTTGCAATGTTACGTAGATGGGAAAAAATCTGTCCTTGAAACAGTCTTAATATGTCCGTCAAAAGAGAGATCAGGGTCCAGAGTAATGCCGACGTCCTTCACAGTTTTATTTGAGATGACTGTACAACCATCAAGATTATCAAGATTAATTGTCAGCTGATAAATTCAGCTGATATTTGTCTTCTGCATTTAACGTGACCCCTGTGAATCAGAGAGATGTGGGGGGCTGCCTTAATCAACATCCTCCGTCACTGGCGTCTGAGGAGAAGTTGTTGTGGGCAGAATGTCAGAATTCCTGACATTTAATCCTAGTAAATATTCCCTGTTTTAGGTCAGTTAGGATCACCACTTTATTTTAAGAATGTGAAATGTCAGAATAACAGTAGAGAAAATGATTTATTTCAGCTTTTATTTCTTTCATCACATTCCCAGTGGGTCAGAAGTTTACATACACTCAATTAGTATTTGGTAGCATTGCCTTTAAATGGTTTAACTTGGGTCAAATGTTTCAGGTAGCCTTCCACAAGCTTCCCACAATAAATTGGGTGAATTTTGGCCCATTCCTCCTGACAGAGCTGGTGTAAATGAGTCAGGTGGTTAGGCCTCTTTGCTCGCACACGCTTTTTCAGTTCTGCCCACAAATTTTCTATATGGTTGAGGTCAGGGCTTTGTGATGGCCACTCCAATACTTTGACTTTGTTGTCCTTAAAAGCCATTTTGCCACAACGTTGGAAGTGTGCTTGGGGTCCTTGTCCATTTGGAAGACCAATTTGCGACCAAGCTTTAACTTCCTGACTAATGTCTTGAGATGTTGCTTCAATATATCCACACAATTTTCCATCCTCATGATGCCATCTATTTTGTGAAGTGCACCAGTCCCTCCTGAAGCAAAGCAACCCCACAACATGATGCTGCCACCCCCGTGCTTCACGGTTGGGATGGTGTTCTTCGGGTTGCAAGCCTCCCCCTTTTTCCTCCAAACATAACAATGGTCATTATGGCCAAACAGTTCTATTTTTGTTTCATCAGACCAGAGGACATTTCTCCAAAAAGCACGATCTTTGTCCCCATGTGCAGTTGTAAACCGTAGTCTGGCTTTTTTATGGCGGTTTTGGAGCAGTGGCTTCTTCCTTGCTGAGTGGCCTTTCAGGTTATGTCGATATACTCGTTTTACTGTGGATACAGATACTTTTGTACCTGTTTCCTCCAGCATCTTCTCAAGGTCCTTTGCTGTTGTTCTGGGATGGATTTGCACTTTTCGCACCAAAGTATGCTCATCTCTAGGAGACAGAACGCGTCTCCTTCCTGAGCGGCATGACGGCTGCGTGGTCCCATGGTGTTTATTCTTGCATACTGTTTGTACAGATGAATGTGGTACCTTCAGGCATTTGGTACTTGCTCCCAAGGAGGTCTCTGAGGTCTTGGCTGATCTTTTGATTTTCCCATGATGTCAAGTCAGGAGGCACTGAGTTTGAAGGTAGGCCTTAAAATACATCCACAGGTACACCTCAAATTATGCCAATTAGCCTATCAGAAGCTTCTAAAGCCATTACATACTTTTCTGGAATTTTCCAAGCTGTTTAAAGGCACAGTCAACTTAGTGAATGTAAACTTCTGACCCACTGTAATTGTGAGAAAGTGTATTATAAGTGAAATAATCTGTCTAACAATTGCTGGAAAGATTACATGTGTCATGAACAATGTAGATGCCTTAACCGACTTGCCAAAACTATATTTTGTTGACAAGAAATTTGTGGAGTGGTTGAAAAACAAGTTTTAATGACTCCAACCTAACTGAATGTAAACTTCCGACTTCAACTGTAATTTAGGACATGTCCAAAATAAGTCGGTCATAGTCCCCTCATCCTACTTGTTCCTCTCACAGTTGTGAGGTGTCTGGGAATATTGTATGCAGTATAACTTTTGAGTAATGTAACCTGTGTATCACCTTAAACTGAACAAGGTTGTGTCTGGCATTCACTGAACTGTGGTTTATATTCCGGAGAGCTTCTACCCAGTCCTACTCATCTGAGTATTCTGAACCAAGTTCCTGCTCCCAAGCCCTTTTAATAGTGTCTGTGGACGCCTCAATGTGGGCCTGTAGCACATCATAAAGTCTAGGATTGTTTGGCTTAATGTGGGATATGGGATATGTGTCCTTAAGAAATTCCTGATTTGGAGGTATCTGAAAGAATCTGCTGCTGGCATGTTAACTTATTTTGTTTCTTTGCTGCTTGCTCCTGCAGAATTTTGTGGTTCCTATTTTCCCTTCACTTTTTTCCACCAAATATTTTCGAATCCAGTCACTTGACACATCTACTCCCCGCCAGCTCTCAGTTTCAGAGATTGTGTGTGTGCACACAACCTGGATACTGTGACCAACGCCTTAAACCAGTTTGGGTGAATGTTGCCTCATCAAAGTGCCATCAAAGTAATCCAAGTAAATTATCAAAGCAGGTTATGCCACTTCTAAAGTGCATGAGAAACGTATCCAACTATTACTTATCACAGAGTGGGAGCAACTGAAATGTGTCTTCACAGCAGTGGTGGCCAACGTTTCTCGGGGGTGGGGAGCGAGACAACCATTCACAGCCGACACAGTCAATAAATATATTCCTCACCAGTCAACCAGTCAATCAGGATTAATGGTCTTTAAAAAACTCCCTTCAGATCGCAGGTCTTTCCAGCACTGCGAGAACGGGTAGTCAGAGCTCTATAAATTAAGCTGCCAGAGTCAGAGGCGGTAACGTCTAAAGGAAGGAACACAACACACTTGTTGTAGACGATTCCGTAGCGCATGCCTTTGGAGACACTCGCGCCTTCTTTAGGTTACTCGAGTTCAGTTTTGTTAAAAGTAACAAAGTACTACCGGTGTAAAGAGGTATTGAATCAAATAACATAGTTTTGCCAGTATTCTGAATAAACCGAGAAACATGCTTGAGCTCCGTATATTGACGAGCTTATCAATTGTAGGAAATTTTGACATCAAGTGCTGCAGTATCCTACTTTAGTCTGCTATTAGTTTTAACCCGATAATTACCTAAAAACCTAATATTGAACTCTGCTCTGCCAAGGACGTCACGATTGGAGGATATCGTTACTGAACTTGTGTTTCTGTGTTCGAAAGTTGTTCTGAGAATTTAGGTTACTGTACAAGAAGTAACATGGATTTTAAGTGTTTGGGCTGTATGGTGCTGTTCCCCATCCACATTCTATACTACATATTGAAAGCAAGCGTGTGCTTACTGCAACCAAGTAGACGGAGAACCCTGACCAAGGAGGTGGTGCTGATCACAGGCGGGGGGCGAGGTATTGGTCGTCACCTGGCTCAAGAGTTTGCCAAGCAGGGCGCTAAAAAGGTAAATTAAACAGATGCATGCGTTTAGTTTCTCAATTTTTTGTTTTTATTATGCAACTTGTTGCGCATTAAAAGTGAGTCGGTCTACTTAGCCTAGACAATAGGAGTACTCAAAATAGCCAGTATTAGCCCACACCTGTGCAGGTTTTCATATCTTTTGAATTAGTACTTGTTAATTATATGGTTATAACAATGACTGAGTTCAAACCCTGTACCAACCTGTACCTCTGAACACCTCCTGTGCTATACATAGTCTTATTTACACACATTTCTTGACAAAACTATTATTTTTTATTGATGTAGTACTGCCCCACCCCCATCCTCCTTTACCAAAATCTCCATATGTTTGCCTAGGTACATTGTGAGGGCAAAGACATCAGTTTGCCCATGTGTTACTATTGTTTCTTCCAATATGAATGCAGGGTGCCATGACTTTAGGAGTAAATGGGCCATTGAGATTGCAGGACAGGGTTCTCAGTTTTGGTACAAGTTGCACAACAGATTAGGTCAACCAGAGGGCATGTCTGCAGAAATCGATGGTCCCCCTCTGACCGTTTGACCGCTGCCATGATATAGTGAAGCACAGAATTATATTTGTTCATCCAAAGCTCCGGAATAGGAGTTATGGCTGAAAATGTATAGTGGATGAGATCAGGCATCATTCATGTCCAGAAGAAAGTTTTATTGGTTTATGACTGCCAGCAGAACTGATCAATTGATAACAACACCCTACTATGGATTTGGGATGAATGTGTGCTTCTTTTTTCTACTTGAAACTCTCTGAAGAAACATGTTTGAAAGCTAATCACATAATCCTCACAGAATAAGTGTTGTTGTTCATCTGGGACCAGCAAAGGAACACTTACCTATGCCAAGTGCCAACATAAAACATCACATTGCCAGAATTAAAACAGATTCAGATGTGTTTTTCAAGCAAACCAGAAAGGCAGAAATGACCTTACATTGAGTTCATTATTGAGGTGAAATGAAGCCTACAGAGGAAGGTGACATGTTTTAGCTGCCTCGCCCATCCTAAACATTCACCATCCAGCCAGGGGTCTTATAAATAGCCTGTCTCCACCCCCATCCCCCTCCCTAACAAGGAGCAGTCACTTAGGTTTGAAATACCTCAGTGACTACATTGACAGTCCCCGCCAAGCCTCTACTACTGGTCAGATTACCCACTATTCCTATTATAACTTCCTTCAAACATTACACAGCTGAGTGCATAGTGAGCCACCGTGGTGTTCTGTTTGCTCTCACGTGTAATGGACAGAGTCCAGTCTATTTTACACCTCTCGGACACAGATTGAAACATAATCATGTCACAAGGATTTCATATGAATACCACATCCCCCTTTTACAAATCAAAATCAAATCAAAAGATAGTTGCATGTTCGCCATGTAACTTAGACCAATAATGACTAGCTTTATGAATTGCCATGTTTCAAACGACAGAGTCGTAGTTGTTATTTAAGTAATAAGGCCCGAGGGGGTGTGGTATACAGCCAATATACCATGGCTAAGGGCGGGTCTTTATGCACGACCCAACACAGAGTGCCTGGATATTGGTCATATACCACAAACCCCAGAGGTGCCTTATTGTTATTATAAACTGGTTACCAACGTAATTAGAGCAGTAAAAATAAATGTTTTGTCAGCATTCATGCCTCAAACGTACCGGTTTATAATTGCTGTTCTTTTATGTGGCCTTTTCCTCATGTAAAATTGCAGCTTATTACTGTCTGAGCTAAAAAATAAATAAAAAAAACATTTTAAGTTAAAGTGCTTTGGCCTCGCTCATCATCCTTCCATCAACATCTTCTCATGGAAGAACCCGGAGGAAACCTGTGGCTTTTAAAAGCTATCATTTGCTTCTTCACAACAAAGGGGGGTCAGTTTTGAAACTCAATATTTTGATCATAATATTGTGAACATGTGGAAGAAGTACAATTTAGAAAACTAAGAGATAATGCAATCTTTCTCAGCCCTGGCTTCTCATCTGGAGAACTGGGAACATATGCCTCTACCCAGGTTGATTAGTTGAAGCACTATATAGTGTGTCTTTGTGTGTGTGCTTGTGTGTGTGTTTGTGCTTGTGTGTGTGCTGCGTGTGTGTGTGCAGGAAGCACGCTGCTCCCAGCTGGGTATTGCCCTGCAACTGACCCTGCTATCTCTGCACTAATTAGACAGCAGCAGGACAGGCGACTGCCTCCTGAACTCCCAAAGCCCTCTCTCCCTGTTTGCCCCTATCCTCTACAGCTGCTGTGAAGAGAAGGGTTCATGCCCATCCTTGAACCCAGGTTTTCCCTTGTGAAATATAATTGTGTTGTGGTGTAGGCATGTGGATGACCACACCGCCAGTTCATCATTGCACCCTGACACATCAGCCCTCTGTAATGGCGAAGACTTACTGTCCTTGAATAGACCATCAGTTTTACACAATTGGTGAATGTTGTTTCATCTTGTCAGATATGGCGCTTCAGAGTAATCACTGGTTTATCAGAGATTTAGAATTAGTTTTACCTCAACACGTAGGCATCCTAAACTGATAGCTCTAGATTTAACTGGCCATTGTTTGTGTTGGCACTGGCAGATAAGCATAATGAATTAAATAACAGGAAAACACAGTGTGAATACTGTTAGGATGAAATCCTATAAAAGGCTTTCAGTCATTTAACTAGACCCACTTGCCACTTGTCCATCTCTTCTGATTACTAAACTGGGCTGGCAAAGGAAGCAAACAAAGACCCATCCAGTGGAAAGACAACCATGTTGAAGTCTTGGAACTGATAGAAACTACATGTCATGCAGATTGTGATCCTCCCACTCAAATGAATGAAGGCCCCAAAGCAAACGTTTCACTTTAAAGTCTCATTCGCTTAGTGCTTCCATTATGTAAATCACAGACAGCTGATCAGATTGCCCTAGATGTGGTGTTGCAGTAAAACAAGACAGATAGCAGCAAAACCTTAGGCAACCTTTGGAAAGCTATGCATGTTTGAGAGGTTGAGATATACTATCCTCCTATTAATCCCTAAAGAAATATGTGCTTATAGCCCCTGGCTGTCACTGTGCTCTTCTCCATCAGGACAAGGATGTCACTGTGACCTGTACTTGTGTTTAAGTGATCTTCCCTATTAGAATTAGGATTGTTATAGTTACACAACATTGATATCATACTGTAAGGGTGGGTGAAAGACATGCAAGTTCTTGCACACACCCAGACACACACAAACACACACATACACACAGGATCACTTTCTTTCTGCTCAAATATTAACCTGGGTCACAGGCAACCAGCCAAGCCCTACATTGGCCCCCTCAGTACTTCACAGACTCACTGTTTTCAGACTCCCTGACCAGAAATGACTGGGCTCATGTGCCCAACAGGCTGTGTAATCTCTTTGAGAATGTGTGTTTGAGAGATGAGGGGGGCTCGACACCTTATTTCATTACCTTTCCCTGACCCCAAAGACTGACAGATCTAATTGCCCAATCGCTGCCCCCCACCTCCATCCTACCCCATGTTCTCTGCTCTAATGACTGAGCTTCATTTAGCCTCACCAGGCTGATGAAGAGACAGTTCATTCATACTGCAACTCCACCCGCTTTATCCCACTCTAAAACTATTTGTTGCACCTAAAAATGGCCTCTCTGTTCTATGAATTAAATGAACATTTCAACCAAACGATGTCTTCTCATCCTTTTGGACCAAATGCTGCAAACATGAAATGTCTATGCACTTATTGAGAGCATGAGTTGTTGGTATAGTTATTTGGTTTTGGCTACCCATTGTTAGCTTCTGAGCAAAGAGAGTAAAAACTCAAACGGACGACTAGTAAAAGCTCAAACCAAGGTTTACTCAACCCACTGGGTGCTTTAGCTGCAGACACAACATACAAGTCACACAAGCACATATTTACACCTTTTGACTAGGAGTCACCTCTTTGTATGTCTAAGATAAACATCCTTCTCTGTTGTTAGGCAGAAACTCAGTAGGTTCCTCTTACTGGTATTGTCATGGTCCTCCCTAAGTTTAGAACCACATAATCCTTGAAGTGTGTGTGTGTGTGTGTGTGTGTGTGTGTGTGTGTGTGTGTGTGTGTGTGTGTGTGTGTGTGTGTGTGTGTGTGTGTGTGTGTGTGTGTGTATGTGTGTGTGTGTGTGTGTGTGTGTGTGAGATAGGACAGTAGTTCCATTTCCATTAGATGGTCTTCGGGGCGGGCCCCTCTGGCCCCCCTCCCAGAGGTTTCATCTCTCTTCAACTGTTGACCGTATTTCGAGTTGAGTTCCACATCCTTCCTTGTCCTAGTTCCACAGCAACTGGCCTGCGTTATCAGGAACTGAGACTAGACTGTTGCTCTTTGCCTACTTCCTTAAGAATATTAATATCCATGTTTAATAACATGTTTAATAATTCATAATACATTTTCTGTCTCACTCAGTAACTTTGCATACACAAAGTCCCTGTTCACCCTTCATTGAGCCCCAACATATACATTTATTTTACATGTAAAGTAATCAATAAGTTCTAGTATGGCAACATGAATAAGTATATTTCAAGCCAGAATCCAACACCATTAAACTTATTTTAGTCACGTTTTTCTCAGGATTTGGACAACAATAAATATACAGATCGCTGATTGTTAAAAAGCTAAATATCACTATTCAAGCAGCTGAGTTACTTGTTCGCCTTCTATTCAGAGCATATTACATAGAGTATAACACAACTTCATTGTCAGTCATTTTCTAACCCTATTTTGTAACCCATGGCTAGTTTACCTTCAATATGTTTCCTTTCTTAGGTGATCCTGTGGGGCCGCACAGAGAAGTGTCTGAAAGAGACATGCGAAGAGATCTCCCAATCAGGAACAGAGTGCCACTACTTTCTGTGCGACGTCGCCAATCGGGAGGAGGTTTACAAGCAGGCCAAGGTGGTCAGAGAGAAGGTATGCTGTTTACAGTAGATCCATAGTAAATCCAATGAGCAATTTTTATCCACACAAATAAAAAAAAGTTGTTTTGAGCCAGTGAAACGCTCACAGGTCAAGGTTTCTATCACTGCTGTTTACTTCCCTCCACAGAACTGGCAGGGTTTCATAGCTCCTTAATTCCTCTTCACCATCTGACATATAGATTACACCTCAATTGCAATGTCTGGATAAGATAATAGTGTTGAATATGACTATCTGTCAGGTCTACTACATAACTTCATATGAAAAGAAAGTAGGTAGAAAGTGGATAACTTCCGTAGGGGAAATAGAAACGCAGTCTTTTTTTTGACGTTTGTTATGTTATTCTTTTCCCCAGGTGGGAGATGTTACGATCCTGGTGAATAACGCGGCAGTGGTCCATGGGAAAAGTCTGATGGACTGCGACGATGACGCTCTTTTGAAATCTCAACACATCAACACAATGGGGCAGTTCTGGGTAAGTGTTGTTGAGGTTTAGAGAGGTGTGGGTTTCCTTATAGATAGATCAATCTTATCATTCTCCACAAGTGCTTTTAGTGGCCAATAACCCTGCATGTTGACAGAGGTGGGCGCCCAGCAGGCATGTCAGTCTCAGCTTCATTTACATGAGTATAGTGGTATTTCCAAATGATAGGCTTACTGCTTCAGCCCCTAGGTAGAAAATCAGAAGGCCTATGGCACTCTGTTTGAATATAGATCAAACTGTCAGGTTGTGTGCAGACAGAAATGCAATCATCAGCTAAAAATAAATGTATACTCAATCTGTGGCTCCACTCGGGCCTGCTTCCCCTGTGTGTCTCTATTTCATGTCTTTAACGGCACATTTTCTTCCATATCCACCCTCCCTCCCCTTTTCTCCCCCATCCAGACTACAAAGGCCTTCCTGCCACGGATGCTGGAGCTCCAGCATGGCCACGTAGTCTGTATAAACTCCATCCTCTCCCAATCACCCATCCCCGGGGCCATAGATTACTGCACCTCTAAGGCCTCCTCCCTGGCCTTCATGGAGAGCCTGACTCTGGGCCTGCTGGACTGTCCCGGGGTGGGTTGCACCACCGTGCTCCCCTTCCACACCAACACTGAGATGTTCCAGGGTATGAGAGTCAGGTGAGCAACATGGTTCTTCACACCCTAGTTTAGATGAAACCATGTATTGCAGTTACTGCATACCTAATCTTGCTGGTTTTTCTGGTCCTGTAGGTTTCCAGCGCTCTTCCCTCCCCTCAAGCCAGAGACAGTTGCTGAAAGGACTGTGGATGCAGTCAGGACTAACACAGCCTACCTTTACATGCCCTGGACCATGCATGCTCTCGTTGTCCTCAAAAGGTAATGCCTCATGTCATTTTGACCAATTCAAAGTAAACACATGTTTTTCACTCATAGGTAACCCCCTATCTCTGTATTTTCTCCACACCCTAGCTTTATGCCACAGGCTGCACTTGAAGAGATCCACAAGTTTTCTGGAACCTATACCTGCATGAATACATTCAAAGGGAGGACATAAACACAAATGATCCTGAATGTCAATACATATCAGAGGAACCTCATTAACTCCAGAGGATGTTGAAGGGAAGTATACATGGGCTACAGGACATTGGGAAACAATGAAAGCCTTTAGAAAGTATGCAGCATAGTGCCATGGGGACTTCAGCATGTATCGTTGCTTCGGCAGGTAACTTTAGCTTACAAGCTGCTGGAACTTATCCTGGTCACATTCTTGATCTCCTGTGTGTAGTTGGACGGACTTAATACCATTCACACATTGAACATAAGCCATGCGAAACTTGCCTGGATCAACAGCCTTTTTTCCACAAGTCATTTTTTTTGATGATCCTTTCTTTAACCTACCAATAATGTGTCTTTGAATGGAATCACATTAATAAAATACTTTTTCAGAGAACCAAGGTGTCTCTTTGTGCATGTAGACTGGAAAATGTCTACTGAGTGGTCAACACAGCCGAGTTAACCGGATGATTCTCACATGGTAGAGAATGATAACACAGTTATGCAAACCATGAGATCTTTGACCATGCCAGGATGTGTTGTCAAAACAGCAAATGAGCAACATTCATTGAAAGGCAAGACAAATCCATGCACTGCTCACTTATACACTATAAAGAAGATTAGGGCCGGGATTAAATCCAAAACAACATTTAAAGGCAATTTCCAAGCCGACACATCTGTAGCGTTGACCATAAATGCGCTAACATTGCCTTTAAAAGTAGCGTTGACCATAAATGCGCTAACATTGCCTTTAAAAGTAGCGTTGACCATAAATGCGCTAACATTGCCTTTAAAAGTAGCGTTGACCATAAATGCGCTAACATTGCCTTTAAAAGTAGCGTTGACCATAAATGCGCTAACATTGCCTTTAAAAGTAGCGTTGACCATAAATGCGCTAACATTGCCTTTAAAAGTAGCGTTGACCATAAATGCGCTAACATTGCCTTTAAAAGTAGCGTTGACCATAAATGCGCTAACATTGCCTTTAAAAGTAGCGTTGACCATAAATGCGCTAACATTGCCTTTAAAAGTAGCGTTGACGACTAGAGTGCTCGGATTGAATCCCGGCCACAAGTTGTTGCATGCTGGAAAATAATTAACCATTAAACCATTCATGTTTTATTGAATAATTGAAAACACGGTTTAAAAAGGCCTTGCGGTTTAAAAAGGATATCCCTGATATCATCAAAGAGAACCTTGTAAATTACAGTATGTGGTGTCGGGGAAAACCTGATTTAGAAGGACAAGCTTTCATCTTCCAGAGTGGAGGTATTTAATGATTAATAAATAGGCCTTGGTTATCTTTATGACATTGCCATGCTGTACTGTATCATCAGGGGAAAAATGTACAGTTATCTTTGCCCTCCTTACTGTGTGAGAGAGACCCTTCCTCTAGTTAAAGTGATGCTCTGAAATGTTCTATAATTTCAGCTAGTAGTTTTGAATGTGGTGCTCACAAGACAAGACGGGTCCCCGTTTTTGTATACAATGTCATGCACTTGTGTACTTACAATTTGTATGATATGTTACGAATCCAATTCATACAATATGTTACACATTTGTTGTGCTTAAGATCCTGGACTGCATCTTTAAAAAAGTGATCTATAGTATAGTGCACAGATAAACACCCAGAGCTGTGTTGCTGCTTTGCCTTCTGTCTGAGCAGAAGGCAAAGCAAGCGCACACACAAAGCCCCAGGCCAACCAATAAGAGAACTGTAAAAACAGGGAAAGTGTCTACCCTTTGGCTGCCAGACAAGACTCATAAACATTCATTTGAATCCCAGCGAACCATAAATACCTTACTGTGTGCTCAAGATAGGGCCGTTCATTATGATTAGTAGGTGACCCGCACCGCACTGGTCAGAGGGAGAGAGAATGTGCTCTGCTGGGAGAAAACCTGAGCCTCTGTTAAGGGCCTGTTTTTCATTCCCTGACTGGGCTATAGTTGTTGCTAAAGAAGAGGGAGAAGACTGAGGCATGTTGAGACTGAACTAGGTCGATGAGGGAGCTATGTAGTGCAAGTATGATGGAAGAGAGCAAGGTTAGCCAAATGGTGGATAAATCAGAGGGAGGCTTGGGAAGATACACACAACCACAAACAGTCTTTGAGCCTGAGGTACCAGGCATAGGTGGAAGCAGGTGTGAATAGGGTAGAGGTGTTGATGCATAGAGAGAGAACTACAGTACATGTCACACTGTCTTATTGGCCTCACCAAGAACAACGGTACACTCAGAACATTCTGGCATGAAGTAACAAAGAAATTAGATGCAGATATATGTAGGGTAACAACATTTTCAGTAATGTTAAGGGATTTGAGCTGAGGAAGAATTCAGCACATCTATTGTCTTAGATTGATATCATTAAAGCATATGTTTTAATCGAAGACAGGCATGGTCCACTGTCCTCTAAATTCTCTCACAGCCTTCTTCCCCATCAGCAATCAGAAACTATTGTTGCATTGCTCTTAAGTGAACTGTAATAATCTGCCATCTTTGTGCTTCACTTTAAAGCTGCAAGCCTGAGTGTACTTTCCTAAATTCTTGCCAAGCATTTGGAAACCCAACAGAGGTGCTCAGAGTCCCCCTCCAATGATCTATTAAATACGTTATAGGCCTTTGGCTCTGGAGTCCATTTAGCTAGTAGTACAGTGATGCCGAATGCATGTAAAATTCTGGGCAGTGCAGCATTCTGTCGTCTCTCACTTCATCTAATCCCCTGACTCTGATTTTCTTGGCCGTTGGTTCCTCACAGCCTGATATTGGGGCATTGCAGCATTAGCAAAGCCCTAGGCAAACAAACTATTGATCGGTGCTAGGAGGACAGTGAGGAATGGAATTATCCTGCAATAAACATTCTGACAATACAGTCATTGTATTCCAATGAGAGAAACCAATGTCTCATCCTGGTTGCATCACCATATCAGAGGAAAGCCCTAAATATTGCCAAAGACTCCAGCCACCCTCGTTATAGACTGTTCTCTCTGCTACCGCACAGCTAGTGGTACCAGAGCGCCAAGTCTATGTCCAAAAGGCTTCTTAACAGCTTCTACCCCCAAGCCATAAACTAATCAAATGGCTACCCGGACTATTTGCATTGACTCCCCGCCCCCCTCACCCCCATTTTTACGCTGCTGCTACTCTGTTATTATTACTATGCATGGTCATTTTACCTACATGTACACATTACCACAATTACCTTGACTAACCTATGCACATTGACTCTCTACCGGTACCCCTGTATATAGCCTCGTTACTGTTATTTTATTGTTACTCTTTAATTATTCTTTTTTTTTCTTTTTTTTTAGTAAATACTTTCTTAACACTTGTTTTTCTTAAAACTGCATTGTTGGTTAAGGGCTTGTAAGTAAGCATTTCACTGTTGTATTCAGTGGACGTGATAAATACAATTTTATTTTAAATATGTCCCAAAATTTCGTTAGTTTTTTGTTAGCATTCTTGCCAGTCTAATGCTATGTTCATCCATCAAGAGGCAGGTTGGTTGTGTGATAAAAGGGTCAGTACTAACCCCCAGCAAGGGGCCCGCCTCCACAGCTCGGTTGGCCTGTCAAACAACAAGAAATATTGAGCAGCAGTGGTTAGAGGTCAAAGGACCAGTGAGCTCAGAGGGTGTTAAGGGCAAGTAAATGCCTTTGGTTATAGCTGTGGTAAAACACACACTGTGGCTGTAGTGTTAGTGTACACTGAAGGTGACCTGGAAAGCCAAGCAACTACAGCTTCATGATTGTCAAATGTGATTGCTTTTCATTGATTTACTACTACTACTAAACATTGACAGTTATTTGAAAATGATAAATGTTAATTAAAAAATTCAAGATATCTAATTATTTTCTTTATACTACTAGCTGACTGAAATGGGACCAATTCAATATTAAAAGCTTTGAAATGAGACCTACTGAGTAGTGTAATTTATTATTGGATGCTGGCCACACAACACCGTACAGGTCTCCTAACAATCTGTGCAGAACACCATATCTTCCTATGATCTTTGGGGGGTAAAGGTTTCGGAGCCGCACTGCATACTTCCTCTCCTCCTATCTCTTGTTTTTCATTAAGGTTCATTTCTGGAACAGCGTATCGCGTCGACACATCTGATCAGGAACAACAACAGTGCCACGGAGATCACAGAGAGCGCCATGCACATCTGACAAGGAATTGCATAACAGAGTCTCGTGAAATAAACGTATTGCTTTCAAGCATCTCTCTGCTGTGTTGAAACAGACTGATACTGGCATAAAAGGCCTGGATTCGGTCCATCAATGGTTTCCATTTGTTTCTGTTTTTCTACCCTAATTTTGGATGAAATGTGTTCATCTTTTCTGATCTTAGCTTAAGGTATGATCTTCTAAAGGTCCAATATGATTGGATTCAACCTGGGTAGGGGCTAGTGTACATGTGACCTTGAATGTTATGCTTTTGAACGTTGACAGTTAACTAGAGAAAGTGGGAGGTAAGCGCTCAGGGGGAAAACAAAGCAAAGCTGTCTTTTCAGAAAGAGGAGAAGGCAAACAGTCAGAGGTTGTGTGTGGGTGTGTGTGGGTGAAACACAGTTCACACTGTGGATGGGCTGGGGATATTTATAAAGCTCACCAGGCATCACGTCAGGAGGTTAGGCTGAAAAATGTTGTTCCCAGATGGACTGTCTCAGGCGGATAATTTATTACTGAACTGCTTCCTCATAGGTTACGCAATGGTGCCACAGCTCCACTGAACTCTGTTGTCAGATCAGACTATCCTCTCCCTGCTGCCCTGCCAGCAGCCTGCCTTGATCAAGGTGAATCACAAGTGGGTCAAGGGGAAGAATCCTCATCTCAGTGCCCCAGGCATAAAAGGAGACCAGCTTAAAAAGCTTATGCACTCTCTCTAAAACACGCCATCCAAATCACAACCGAGTGAGACACCAGATGTGAACTTTTGTGTGGACTTTTCTTGCCATTTGTTACTATTAACAGGAACGTCTGCTGGAATAAAGAGGATGGTATAGTCAAACTGCACTTTCATTGCTGGCTTGGCTTGGAAAACCTCTCAATCCCTGGCAATGCAATATTCCATAAACATTGGCCTCTCTAGTCCAAGGCCTGAGAGCTAGTCATATGGTTTGGAGGCGGCCTTTGTGAACTACACCTGAACCCATCTAAATGGAAACAGCCCAAATACACAGAGTGCGTCATGATGAAAGCATTTCCCTAAAGAGAGGAGAGGATGTGGGTTATCAAGCAGTGCAGGAGAGAAGAATGGCTATTTCCCAGAGGAGTGAGTCAGCATGCAGCTAAGATAGCTTTCTAGGCAGCAAAACCACTGTGGAAAAACACAATGATTATAGAGGTGATGATCAACCCACTTTGATCACCTTGGTACAGAACCTGAGGTTCCTTCCTTCCTTCCACCATTTGGACAGTCCACGTTGGTGCACATTGCTGCAGCTACTGCTGCAAAGTAGTTAGGCTAGCATTCCCATGTCCCCTTTAAATACAGAGAGGATAGGGTAGGAGAATATAGCTGAGCAGCTATCAGGCAACATACAGGAAAATGGAATCCAAAAGTGGATATTAATTGTTCTCCAAAACCCTTACACTAACAAATGAATGCACATTTCTAAGCTCCTGCATTAAAGAACACCCACACAAAGGCTGAGAGCTTACAATCTGTGGGTGGTCAAAACAGAGCAGCCATGTGCATCCTCCTACACATGATGGTCCACTGACCATGGAGTGGGACAATGAACACGTACACACACACACACACACACACACACACACACACAGTCTGTGCCTCACATTGAAGCTGAAAAGATCAATTGTCTGCTCAACACCTCAGAGTTGAAAGGTCGGCTGTGGAGGCCGTAATTAGCCTTCAAAGGGACAAATTCATCTTTTTCCAACCAGCTTTGGGCATGTTTGAGTTGGGCCCTGGAAGACCTTATCACGTTATCCTGAACATTCTGAATACAGGTTAGTCTGCTCCACTAATGAGAAGCCATTCTAATTGGAGGACGCCTCCCACAGCTTGGCCAATGGGATTTGGTTGTTAGAGCACTTATTATTTCACATTAGAGACGATTTTTTTGTTCAAGCCATTTAATTTAGTGACAACATTCTATGTAATAATTTCAGTGATCATTATCCCAAGATGGCATAGCAGTCAGACGTCCTTTGTCCTTGTCTTGTCGTGTCCCGTATATATATATATATATATATATATATATATATTACACCTTTCTTCTCATATCTTTTAGATATTTTCTTTTCCAAAAACTCAACTTCAAAACACTCTCCTGCAACCCGCCTCACCAATTAAAGAACTAACAAAAAAACAGTATTATTTACCTCAAATCTGAAATCCACAAAAGAAGCTAGCCAGAAGCTAACCAGAAGCTAGCCAGAAGCTAGCCAGAAGCTAGCCATAAGCTAACCAGAAGCTAGGCAGAAGCTAGCCAGTTCACTGGCCAACGTTAGTATTCAGCTAACCACGGTTTGTGGTCATCAGTTATCCTTTAGTTCGAAAATCTATCGGCGGTTTTGTACAACGCGACTCAGACCAGAACATACCGGACCTATTTTTCTCTCCATATCCCCCGGATTTCAACCGCAAGCTCTGGACATTTACACCTGGATCTCGCAGCTAGCTAGTTGCTATCCGTGTGAATACTGGCTTACGTCGATCCCGGAGCAAACATCAATTATTCCGGAGCTAGCCAGCTGAAGAGTTCCATCACCCACTCCTGGGCTACAATCACCTATCCGGACTCGTTTTACTGCCAATGTGGAGCCCAACCGGGCCTTCACGACTGGACTACCGACTTTATCTGCCTGAGGGAGTTATCCAACTGGCCCCTCGGTCGCGACGTTACCTGAACGCCCATCTGTGGCTCGCTAAACGTTAGCTGTCTTATCGGCTGCTATCTGAATAGGTCTATTCGGACAATTTTTCTTGGGTCACTATAACTATATCTATTTTGCCAATTGGATTGATCCCCTCTACTACACGGAAACCCACTAATCTACCTACGGAAACGCACGAGGTGGCTAAAAACAGACCTCCATATTATGCTAGCTTGCTACCGATGGTCCGGCTAGCTGTCTGAATCGCCATGACCCCAACCAACCTCACAACTCACTGGACCCTTATGATCACTCGACAAAGCATGCCTCTCCTTAATGTCAATATGCCTCGTCCATTGCTGTTCTGGTTAGTGTTTATTGGCTTATTTCACTGTAGAGCGTCTAGCCCTGCTCACTATACCTTATCCAACCGTTCAGTTCCACCACCCACACATGCGATGACATCACCTGGTTTCAGTGATGTTTCTAGAGACAATATCTCTCTCATCATCACTCAATACCGAGGTTTACCTCCACTGTATTCACATCCTACCATACCTTTGTCTGTACATTATAACTTGAAGCTATTTTATCGCCCCCAGAAACGTCATTTTACTCTCTGTTCTAGACGACCAATTCTCATAGTTTTTAGCCGTACCCTTATCCTACTCCTCCTCTGCTCCTCTGGTGATGTAGAGGTGAATCCAGGCCCTGCAGTGCCTAGCTCCACTCCTATTCCCCAGGAGCTCTTTTTTAATGACTTCTGTAACCGTAATTGCCTTGGTTTCATGCATGTTAACATTAGAAGCCTCCTCCCTAAGTTTGTTTTATTCACTGCTTTAGCACACTCTGCCAACCCGGATGTTCTAGCCATGTCTGAATCCTGGCTTAGGAAGACCACCAAAAATTATGAAATGTTCATCCCTAACTACAACATTTTCAGAAAAGATAGAACGGCCAAAGGGGGCGGTGTTGCAATCTACTGCAAAGACAGCCTGCAGAGTTCTGACCTACTATCCAGGTCTGTAAGCAAACAATTTGAACATCGACTTTTAAAAATCCACCTCTCTAAAAACAAGTCTCTCACGGTTGCCGCCTACTATAGACCACCCTCTGCCCCCAGCTGTGCTCTGGACACCATATGTGAACTGATTGCCCCCTATATAGCTCCAGAGCTCGTGCTGCTAGGCGACCTAAACTGGAAAATGCTTAACACCCCAGCCATCCTACAATCTAAGCTTGATGCCCTCAATCTCACACAAATTATCAATGACCCTACCAGGTACCTCCCCAAAGCCGTAAACACGGGCACCCTCATAGATATCATCCTAACCAACTTGCCCACTAAATACACCTCTGCTGTTTTCAACCAAGATTTCAGCGATCACTGCCTCATTGCCTGCATCCGTAATGGGTCAGCGTTCAAATGACCTCCACTCATCACTGTCAAACGCTCCCTGAAACACTTCAGCGAGCAGGCCTTTCTAATCGACCTGGCCAGGGAAGGATATTGATCTCATCCCATCAGTAGAAAATGCTTGGTTATTTAAAAAAAAAGTCTTCCTAACCATCTTAAATAAGCATGCCCCATTCAAGGAATTTAGAACCAGGAACAGATATAGCCCTTGGTTCTCTGCCCTTAACCAACACAAAAACATCCAATGGCGTTCTGCATTAGCATCGAACAGCCCCCGTGATATGCAACTTTTCAGGGAAGCTGGAAACCAATATACACAGGCAGTTAGTAAAGCCAAGGCTAGCTTTTTCAAGCAGAAATTTTCTTCCTGCAACACTAACTCAAAAAGGTTCTGGGACACTGTAAAGTCCATGGAGAATAAGAACACCTCCTCCCAGCTGCCCACTGCACTGAAGTTAGGAAACACTGTCCCCACCGATAAATCCACTATTTCGAGTCCCACCATACCTTCAGAGCTGGTCATGGGTGCACCTCAGCCACGCTCAAGGTCCTAAACGATATCTTAACCGCCATCGATAAGAAACAATACTGTGCAGCCGTATTCATTGATCTGGCCAAGGCTTTCGACTCTGTCAATCACCACATCCTCATCGGCAGACTCGACAGCCTTGGTTTCTCAAATGATTGCCTCGCCTGGTTCACCAACTACTTCTCTGATAGAGTTCAGTGTGTCAAATCGGAGGGTCTGTTGTCCGGACCTCTGGCAGTCTCTATGGGGGTGCCACAGGGTTCAGTTCTTGGACCGACTCTCTTCTCTGTATACATCAATGATGTCGCTCTTGCTGCTGGTTGAGTCTCTGATCCACCTCTATGCAGACGACACCATTCTGTATACTTCTGGCCCTTCTTTGGACACTGTGTTAACAACCCTCCAGGCAAGCTTCAATGCCATACAACTCTCCTTCCGTGGCCTCCAATTGCTCTTAAATACAAGTAAAACTAAATGCATGCTCTTCAACCGATTGCTGCCTGCACCTGCCCGCCTGTCCAACATCACTACCCTGGACGGCTCTGACGGCTCTGAATATGTGGACAACTACAAATACTTAGGTGTCTGGTTAGACTGTAAACTCTCCTTCCAGACCCACATCAAACATATCTCATCCAAAGTTAAATCTAGAATTGGCTTCCTATTTCGCAACAAAGCATCCTTCACTCATACTGCCAAACATACCCTTGTAAAACTGACCATCCTACCAATCCTTGACTTCGGCGATGTCATTTACAAAATAGCCTTCAATACCCTACTCAATAAATTAGATGCAGTCTATCCGTTTTGTCACCAAAGCCCCATATACTACCCACCACTGCGACCTGTACACTCTCGTTGGCTGGCCCTCGCTTCATACTCGTTGCCAAACCCACTGGCTCCAGGTCATCTACAAGACCCTGCTAGGTAAAGTCCCCCCTTATCTCAGCTCGCTGGTCACCATAGCAGCACCCACGTGTAACACGTGCTCCAGCAGGTATATCTCTCTGGTCACCCCCAAAACCAATTCTGCCAGCTGCCAGAGAAGCTCACATATTACTGCACCTGTACATCACCTGTACATCTCAAATTTAGCCCAAACAACTACCTCTTTCCCTACGATATTTATTTATTTAGTTTGCTCCTTTGCACCCCATTATTTCTATCTCGACTTTGCACATTCTTCCACTGCAAATCAACCATTCCAGTGTTTTACTTGCAATACTGTATTTACTTCGCCACTATGGCCTTTTTTTGCCTTTACCTCCCTTATCTCACCTCACATGCTCACATTGTATATAGACTTATTTTTCTACTGTATTATTGACTGTATGTTTGTTTTACTCCATGTGTAACTCTGTGTTGTTGTATGTGTCGAACTGCTTTGCTTTATCTTGGCCAGGTCGCAATTGTAAATGAGAACTTGTTCTCAACTTGTCTACCTGGTTAAATAAATGTGAAATAAAAATAAAATAAATAAAACATCTAAATGTTGTCTCTGAGGTCAGATAATACACCCAGATCCACAGAGTTTTTACAGGGACAAAGCCCAAATTAATGATGCACTGTAACGATGGGCGCTGAGAGTCAGGAAGCAAGTTCAGGGAGTTTTAATAAATAAACACAACATAATACAAAACAAGAAACTCGAACAGCACAGACATGGAACAGAAACATAAACAATGACGCCTGGGTAAGGAACCAAAGGGAGTGACATATGTAGGACAGGTAATCAAGGAAGTGATGGAGTCTAGGTGAGTGTCATAATGCGCGTAATGATGGTGACAGGTGTGCGTCATAACGAACAGCCTGGTGACCTAGAGGCCAGAGAGGGAGCACACGTGACATGCACATCACGGTAATATACACTCTTAGAAAAAATGGTGCTATCTAGAATCTAAAAGGGTTCTTTGGCTGTCCCCGTAGGGGAACCCTTTGAAGAAGCTTTTCGGTTCCAGGTAGAACCCTTTTGGTTTCCATGTAAAAAACCTTTCCACAGAGGTTTCTACATGGAACCAAAACGGGTTCTACCGGAACCAAAAAGGGTTCTCCTATGGGAATAGCCGAAGAACCCTTTTGGAACCCTTTTTTCTAAGAGTGTACAGTAGGTTGAAACAATCTGATCTGGATTTGATATTCACTCAAATACAAACAAATGATCCTCAACTCTTTATGAGACAATAATCAACCAGTTGTACTGTATGGCAAATTAAGAATTTCCACCCATGTGGACGTGTCCCAATCTAACTTGCCAGTGGGATGAGTTTGTGTCTTCCATAGCTTCATAACTACTCTGACTGACATTTCTTTACTGAGCCTGAGCCAGGCTGGGATGAGCCAGACTGGACTGGGATTGAACTTAGTCGTGGAATTCCAACATCTGGCTTGTATCTGCAGCTTACGGTCATTTGGATGCAGTTGATGGTTTCCAGTAGATTCACAAAGGCTGAATTGTTCTGGGTTTTGGGCCTTGTCTGCCTCAGGCTCCAAGGGCGCGGTGCTCTGGCGCCTGACAGCCACAGCTGGGCCCGTCTGTCAAATACTCTTGTGACAGAGGAGAGGAACGACTTATCCCTCGCCTGAGAATGAGGAGAGTATGTACAGGTCATCATATGATGGATAGGCCTCTGAGACAGATGGGATATCCAAGATATTTCACACCAACAGTGCAGTTATTGTAAAATAATGGTTTGCCAAAGGTTTGGGCCTGAAATCATGCCTTTTCCAACAATGCAAACATATTTTGCTGATTGTGTCTATTGAGCACAGCCAAATGAAATCACTATGCAGCACAACTTTTAAAGGGACTCATAATGATGAAAACTTCCTGTACTCAACTTCGCCACACTCTAGCCCCTCCTCCCTCAGCACAGACCCACAATACACTGTCAGTTTGACAGTTGGGTTCAACACCAGGTCAAGCTCTGGGTTTGACAGTGGGCCAACCAGTCTCCAACGGGAGTTCAGCAGACAGTTTTCCACAAAGAGCTCGCTCACACAGAGGGGATTCTGGCTTATTGGCCTTTCCTATTTAACCATCCTGGCTGGAATTAGTGCCATCTCTCTTGCAGTTCAAACCATTTGGCTGTTTTTACAGGCCACAGACACAAATATAATTTACAGTATTGTAGTGTCAAAGAAGTTCCTTTTTCCTGTTGCAAACAGTTCCGTCTAGTTCCTGTGCAGAGTTTATGAGATCATGCTGTCCTTTTTATATTTATCATGTATCATCCCTCAGCGACAATCTGTGTGATTCATTGAGATGTTAGCAACATGTTATCTGTATAATTTGTGGGACAATGGGGCAATTTTTTATGTGTATAAGTATGTACACATGCATGTTTGTATTTCGGACTGCATTTTTCAGTTAACCAAGTTAACCAAAATGAATTTAAGGTTTCTATGTTTTTCTGTGTTTGTCTGTCTATGCTGAGCTCATGTTTGTGTGAGGGTGTGCTGGGTGCAGTGCACGTACAGTATTGCTGTGTTCCTGTGTATGTGCTGGTGTGCAATGCTGGTTGGGCTGGTTGACTGGGGAGCGCTGACTGAGGGACATGGATCCTGCACATTGAGTGTGTGAACTTTGGCTGAACCCTCGGGTGTACTGTTACAGGCACACTCTAACAACCTCGCCCCGATGACCCGGCTCGCGACTGCACAGTTCACGGGGAGGTCCTCTCCTCACGCACAGCCTTTTTTCTCCCCCTCTCCCTCTCCCTCCCCACCCCCTTTCAGCTCCCTCAACACCCTCCTTCACCTCTCTATCCTCCCTCACCCCTAAACCTCCGTGCTCTTTTCTGTTCCTCACTCCTTTTCTTTTCCCTTTTTCTCTCTCCACAGAGCCTTGTCAACAAGACAGGAACAGTCTCTCTGTTGGCACCTCAGGAAGACGGCTCCTACAGACATGCAAATGCAGAACAAATTGCTTTACATACCAGCCACCTTGTGTTATAACTCAACCACACAGTTCAGACTCATAAAACACGTTTCAGCAAGTTCATGTTACTGACACAGACAAAATGACTTGAAGTTTGTATTCTGTATTTTGATATTGAGAAATGTGCATTGCTGTTATGATGCATACTAAGGACAGAATTACTGTAATATACAGTAGATATGCCTAAACTAGAACCAGATGAATGTGAAACTTCCTGCTGCCTGGACATTGTCTATATGAATCTCACTGGCACCACCTATATAGGCTCACCCTTTCATACCAGGTGTTTGTATCAAGAGGCATTTCATAAGAGAAACTGAACTCCTATCTGCACAAAGTCAATGTTCACTATTGTTACAGTAAACCCTACTCTGTAATGCCCGGGATGTAGTGGAGGAAGAAGTTCAGGGTAGCGATACTTTTAATTCACCACACAGGTGAAACCGACGCCAACCCAAACAAATGCCCCAAAACACGGGGAACTAAACAGTACAGAAAATACACACATACACGGACAACCGTGACCTACGGTCGTGCACAAATTGTACACAGAGAATAACACGAAACGAAACAGTCCTGTCTGGTGACATACACATAGACAGAAAACAATCACCCACACCACACAGGTGGGAAAAGGCTACCTAAGTATGATTCTCAATCAGAGACAACTAACGACACCTGCCTCTGATTTAGAACCATACCAGGCCAAACATCCAGGGTCTGGGTGGGTGTCTGTCTGCGGTGGCGGCTCTGGCGTGGGACGTGGATCCCACTCCACCATTGTCTTTCTCCGCCTCTCTCCCGTCCATTCGGGACCCTAGCAACGGGTCCCGAATGGACGGGAGATTCCGGCAGCACCAGACAGGCGGGAGACTCCGGCAGCTCCAGAGTAACGGACGGCTCTGGCAGCTCCTGACTGACCGGCGGCTCTGGCAGCTCCTGACTGGTGGGCGGCTCTGGCAGCTCCTGACTGGCGGGCGGCTCTGGCAGCTCATGACAGACGGGAGACTCTGGCAGCTCAGGACAGACGGGAGACTCTGGCAGCGCTGGACAGGAGGGAGACTCTGGCAGTGCTGGACAGGAGGGAGACTCTGGCAGCGCTGAGCAGGCGGGAGCACCTGTAGGGAGGAGACGGAGAGACAGCCTGGGGGGGGGGGCTGCCACCGGAGGCCTGGTGCGTGGAGGAAGCACCGGATAGACCGGACCGTGGAGGCGCACTGGAGGTCTCGAGCACAGAGCCTGCACAACACTATCCGGCTGGATACTCCCCGTAGCCCGGCCAGTGCGGCGGGGTGGAACTTACCACACTGGGCTGTGCTGGCGCACCGGGGACACCATGCGTAGGGCTGGTGCCATGTACCCCGGCCCGAGGAGACGCACTGGAGACCAGATGCGCTGAGTCGGCTTCATGGCACCTGGCTCGATGCCCACTCTAGCCCGGCCGATACGAGTCGCTGCGATGTAACGCACCGGGCTATGCCTGCGCACCGGGGACACCGTGCGCCTCACGGCATAACACGGTGCCTGCCCGGTCCACCTCTCTCCACGGTAAGCATGGGGAGTTGGCTCAGGTCTCCTACCTGACTTAGCCACACTCCCCGTGTGCCCCCCTGCAATACATTTTTGTGGCTGCCTCTCGTCCCAGCTGCGCTGCCGTGCTGCCTCCTCATACCACCGCCGCTCAGCTTTCGCTGCCTCCAGCTCTGCTTTGGGGCGGCGATATTCCCCAGCCTGTGCCCAGGGTCCCTTGCCATCCAGAATCTCCTCCCATGTCCAGGAGTCCGGAGATTTCTGCTGCTGCCCGATACCATGCTGCTTGGTCCTTTGGGTGTGGGTGATTCTGTAATGCTCGTTGGTGGTGGTAGAAGGTGAGGACCAATGCGCAGCGTGGTACGTGTTCATGGTGATATTTATTACACTCAGAACACTAAAACAAAAATAACAAAGAGAATGACACGAAACGAAACAGTCCTGTCTGGTGACTTACACATAGACAGAAAACAATCACCCACACCACACACGTGGGAAAAGGCTACCTAAGTATGATTCTCAATCAGAGACAACTAACGACACCTGCCTCTGATTGAGAACCATACCAGGCCAAACACAAAAACAGCACATAGAAAAAGGAACATAGACAACCCACCCAACTCACGCCCTGACCATACTAAAACAAAGACATAACAAAAGAACTAAGGTCAGAACGTGACATACTCCTTCAGCATGTGTAGGCCATGTCACACTGCTGAATACAGTTTTGTATATTTTGTTCTCTATGCATCAACCAAAGTTTTCAAAATCTACTTTAAAACCTATAGATGTTTGAAAGAGACAGAACATTTGATGACATTTCAATATGATCAAATGTATTCTACAATGCAATATAATCACATATTTTAACTTGACACAACTGACCCAGATGATAGACACGCTCTATTTCCCAGGTTGGAGCTTTAATGCTTTATTTAATTTGATTTATTTAACCTTTATTTAACTAGTCAATTCAGTTCAGAACAAATTCTTATTTACAATGACAGCCTACCCCGGCCAAACCCTCCCCTAACCTGATCATAGTCTTATGAAGCAAAACTATGTAAAACAACGTAAACTAGTTTAAATAGACTACAATGACAGTATCACCACATTTCCCAGCCTTTAGAACCAAAACAACCAAGGGCTGTGATGTTGAAAATACCTATGACTCATTGACCAAGAGAAAAGCAACGTCATCTTATCCTGAGCAATCAACATGCATGGGGACTCTGACCTGTGTGTTCAGACCTGCTCTTTTTCTACAGAATGAAAATATTTTTTAATGTCTCAGTCACTGCTAATGTAAGCAACAGGGTGGCGGGGCGGCATGTAGCCTAGAGGTTAGAGCGTTGAGCCAGTAACCGAAAGGTTGCTAGATTGAATCCCAGAACTGACAAGATAAAAATGTGTTGCCCCGACCCTGAACAAGGCAGTTAACCCACTGTTCCTAGGCTGTCATTGTAAATAAGAATTTGCCTAGTTAAATAAAGGTAAAACAAGGATACCAAATTGCAGCATTTGTAAAAGTTACTGTTGAGAAGCATTTTATTATGCAGTATTATATTGCCATATCCACACATTTTATGTATTTATAGAGCATTTTTAAAATGTGCAATAATGGTTGAAAAGTACTATAATTGGCCGGGGGGAAAAAGCAGGTTGGAAAACCTGTCAACTCTCTACCGACAGTATGCCCAGAATCCATTGTGTCTCCTGATGGCCATATGAGGTGATTGGTGATTAACAAACACTTCATAAATCTACAAGTCTTCAATCTCTTTCAATATGTGACGTGTCCTGTCATATAGCTTAACCCTCCGATCCCTGATCAGCCCATCACTCAACTCATTAACTCCCTGACAACCTTTCCCCACTCCCCTGGTAGAGCCTTTACTCTTAACATAATGGGAGGGACCACTTATCCATTCAAAGGACACATGCTGGGCTGTCTGTGTAAACTGCCTGATTAGTTGGCTACCTCTGGGCCCTGACTCATTGTTGGTTCTGTGAGTGACGAATGATAGACGGTCTCTCATTTGTCTAAATCAAAGACCTCTAGAGTCTCTGTGTCCATCTGTAACAGTCATGTCTCCCCCTGGACCACCTGTCATTCCCTTTCAATATTACCCTCTTAGAAAAAAGGGTTCCAAAAGGGTTCTTCGGCTGTCCCCATAGGATAACCCTTATAGACTCCAGGTAGAATCCCTTTTTGGTTCCAGGTAGAACCCTTTTGGGCTTCATGTAGAACCCTCTGTTTGAAGGGCTCTGCATGGGACTCAAAAGGGTTCTACCTGAAACCAAAAAGGGTTCTTCAAAGGGGTCTCCTCTGAGGACAGCTCCCATCAGCAACATCCTGTGTCCTTTGCTTTAAGGATTTTTAACATTTTTAATTTCACCTTTATTTAACCAGGTAGGCCAGTTGAGAACAAGTTCTCATTTACAACTGCTACCTGGCCAAGGTAAAGCAAAGCCGTGCAACAAAAACAACAACACAGAGTTACACATAAACAAACGTACAGTCAATAACAGAAAAGAGAACCAATAGAGAACAAAAGAGGGTAAACTAAGGTAAACTAATTTCCTGTATTATCAAATAATTTCAGCCAAAATAAACTTTACCCCCCCATCCTACTTTTCCCATGTCAGTACAATATGGCCCCTGTATAAGGATATAGAGATAGTTTCAGCTTTTCTATTGCAAGTAACTGGAACCTTTACTGAGGGGGGAACGGGAATGGGAGCTTTGGAAACAGACTCTTATGTGTCAAGCAGATATTTATTGGTTGTGGTGGCTCCCCACCCTCTTGACCCCCAGCGTGACCCTCCCTTACCCAGGGTGAGCCCCCATCCCTTACACAGCCCAGAGGACTCCTGCTGGAAATGGGTTTGTGTTACAGGGCCCCTGGGGGACTCCCTGCCGGGGCTGGAGGCTGTCAAGAGCAGGCCCCCTCAGCCTCGGACAGCTCCTCCACTCTCACAGAGTCAGCGAGGGAAAGACGTGAACTTGGGATGACCCCACCAAGCAATGTCCCCGTTGGGTTCATCCTCAGGTCACAGCTCCAGTTCCTATCACCCCTATGTTTTCTTGCTCTTCTCTTTTTTTGGCTTGTTTTTCCAACTAGGCCAGTACATTTTCTAGAGTAGAATCGAACCCCCTCCTCCACCTCCACCACCACCACACCCCACACCCCCACTCCATGTCACCTAGTTAGCTCTCTTTACTCCTCTCTTAGGAAGACGAGAGCCCTTTCAAGTTTATAGCCCCTCCACTCCACTTCCTTACCCCCACATCCTGATGGTGAGGGGATTGTGAGTGCATGTGGAGCAGTGGAGGCTGCTGAGGGGAGGACGGACCATAATAATGGCTGGAACAGAGCAAATGGAATGGCATCACATCAAACACATGGAAACCATGTGTTTGATGTATTTGATACCATTCCACCTATTCGGCTCCAGCCATTACCACGAGCCCGTCCTCCCCAATTAAGGTGCCACCAACGTCCTGTGAGGTGGAGTGTGTGTCTGTGCATGCTTGTATGCCTGCATGTGTACATGCAAGAAAGGGGAGAGAAGAGAGGGAGAGAGATAGCTGGATGTTAAATAGTGAGGTTTGAGGAACGAGGTGTTAGTCCATTCCAGCTGTTTACCATAGATCTCAAATAAGTGATGCAGCATGGAGTAGTTTTAGTCTTGCTAACATAGGTGATGCAAGATATATGGATTCATCAAATCAGTAAAACATAGTGTTGTTATAGGGGCATTATAAAGGAACTGGAATGGTAATACACACAATTCATAAACATGCCACAAGTGGATTAGGAGGTATTGTAAAAGTTTATCAATTCTGTCTTTGTTTCTTTCTTAGTATCTAAGGATTGTAGCAGTTTCCCCTTTCCTCACTCATGACTTATCAGTGTAAACGCAAGTAAAACTGGGAGAAACCTGGGAATGGCTGGAGAATCTAAACTGCAGTGCAGTACTGAGTGTTACAATCCCCATAGCAGACAAGCAAATAAAGTAGCATACTTTTCTATTTAGGCCAAGAAGCCATAAGCCCAGAGACTGAGAGGCTGGCGGGATGCGAGCAAGCAGCAGTTGGCAAAGTGGAGCAGTGGGCTGGGATGGGCTGGCCTTTTCACATCAATTAGATAGAATAGAGTCCATGACCCTAGGCATCCTCACCTTAGTCTTCCTCATTTATAAAATTACTGGGGAAGCTAGATTGATTATACATCTTAAAATTCCTTCCTGAAAATTGGATTTCTACATTTTTAAATATTTTTTATTTCACCTTTATTTAACCAGGTAGGCAAGTTGAGAACAAGTTCTCATTTACAATTGTGACCTGGCCAAGATAAAGCAAAGCAGTTCGACACATACAACGACACAGAGTTACACATGGAGTAAAACAAACATACAGTCAATAATACAGTAGAAAAATAAGTCTATATACAATGTGAGCAAGTGAGGTGAGATAAGGGAGGTAAAGGCAAAAAAAAGGCCATGGTGGCGAAGTAAATACAGTATTGCAAGTAAAACACAGGAATGGTTGATTTGCAGTGGAAGAATGTGCAAAGTAGAGATAGAAATAATGGGGTGCAAAGGAGCAAAATAAATTAATAAATTAATAAAATAAAATAAATACAGTAGGGAAAGAGGTAGTTGTTTGGCCTAAATTATAGGTGGGCTATGTACAGGTGCAGTAATCTGTGAGCTGCTCTGACAGCTGGTGCTTAAAGCTAGTGAGGGAGATAAGTGTTTCCAGTTTCAGAGATTTTTGTAGTTCGTTCCAGTCATTGGCAGCAGAGAACTGGAAGGAGAGGTGGCCAAAGAAAGAATTGGCTTTGGGGGTGACCAGAGAGTTATACCTGCTGGAGCGCTTGCTACAGGTGGGTGATGCTATGGTGACCAGCGAGCTGAGATAAGGGGGGACTTTACCTAGCAGGGTCTTGTAGATGACATGGAGCCAGTGGGTTTGGCAACTAGTATGAAGCGAGGGCCAGCCAACGAGAGCGTACAGGTCGTAATGGTGGGTAGTATATGGGGCTTTGGTGACAAAACGGATGGCACTGTGATAGACTGCATCCCAATTTGTTGCGTAGGGTATTGGAGGCTATTTTGTAAATGACATCGCCGAAGTCGAGGATTTCTAGGATGGTCAGTTTTACAAGGGTATGTTTGGCAGCATGAGTGAAGGATGCTTTGTTGCGAAATAGGAAGCCAATTCTAGATTTAACTTTGGATTGGAGATGTTTGATGTGGGTCTGGAAGGAGAGTTTACAGTCTAACCAGACACCTAGGTATTTGTAATTGTCCACGTATTCTAAGTCAGAGCCGTCCAGAGTAGTGATGTTGGACAGGCGGGCAGGTGCAGGCAGCAATCGGTTGAAGAGCATGCATTTAGTTTTACTTGTATTTAAGAGCAATTGGAGGCCACGGAAGGAGAGTTGTATGGCATTGAAGCTTGCCTGGAGGGTTGTTAACACAGTGTCCAAAGAAGGGCCAGAAGTATACAGAATGGTGTCGTCTGCATAGAGGTGGATCAGAGACTCAACCAGCAGCAAGAGCGACATCATTGATGTATACAGAGAAGAGAGTCGGTCCAAGAACTGAACCCTGTGGCACCCCCTGTGGCACCCCCAACTCTATCAGAGAAGTAGTTGGTGAACCAGGCGAGGCAATCATTTGAGAAACCAAGGCTGTCGAGTCTGCCGATGAGGATGTGATGATTGACAGAGTCGAAAGCCTTGGCCAGATCAATGAATACGGCTGCACAATAATGTTTCTTATCGATGGCGGTTAAGATATCGTTTAGGACCTTGAGCGTGGCTGAGGTGCACCCATGACCAGCTCTGAAACCAGATTGCATAGCAGAGAGGGTATGGTGAGATTGGAAATGGTCGGTAATCTGTTTGTTGTCTTTGCTTTCGAAGACCTTTGAAGGGCTGGGTATGATAGATATAGGTCTGTAGCAGTTTGGGTCAAGAGTGTCCCCCCCTTTGAAGAGGGGGATGACCGCAGCTGCTTTCCAATCTTTGGGAATCTCAGACGACACGAAAGAGAGGTTGAACAGGCTAGTAATAGGGGTGGCAAAAATTTCGGCAGATAATTTTAGAAAGAAAGGGTCCAGGTTGTCTAGCCTGGCTGATTTGTAGGGGTCCAGGTTTTGCAGCTCTTTCAGAACATCAGCTGACTGGATTTGGGAGAAGGAGAAATGGGGAAGGCTTGGGCGAGTTGCTGTGGTGGGTGCAGTGCTGTTGACCGGGGTAGGGGTAGCCAGGTGGAAAGCATGGCCAACCGTGGAAAAATGCTTATTGAAATTCTCAATTATAGTGGATTCATCAGTGGTGACAGTGTTTCCTATCTTCAGTGCAGTGGGCAGCTGGGAGAATGTGTTCTTATTCTCCATGGACTTTACAGTGTCCCAGAACTTTTTTGAGTTAGTGTTGCAGGAAGCAAATTTCTGCTTGAAAAAGCTAGCCTTGGCTTTACTAACTGCCTGTGCATAATGGTTTCTAGCTTCCCTGAAAAGCTGCATATCACGGGGGCTGTTTGATGCTAATGCAGAACGCCATAGGATGTTTTTGTGTTGGTAGGGCAGTCAGGTCTGGGGAGAACCAAGGGCTATATCTGTTCCTGGTTCTAAATTTCTTGAATGGGGCATGCTTATTTAAGATGGTTAGGAAGGCATTTAAAAAAAAACAGGCATCCTCTACTGATGGGATGAGATCAATATCCTTCCAGGATACCCATGCCAGGTCGATTAGAAAGGGCTGCTCACTGAAGTGTTTCAGGGAGCGTTTGACAGTGATGAGTGGAGGTCGTTTGACCGCTGACCCATTACGGATGCAGGCAATGAGACAGTGATCGCTGAGATCTTGGTTGAAGACAGCAGAGGTGTATTTAGAGGGCATGGTGGTTAGGATGATATCTATGAGGGTGCCCGTGTTTACGGCTTTGGGGAGGTACCTGGTAGGTTAATTGATCATTTGTGTGAGATTGAGGGCATCAAGCTTAGATTGTAGGATGGCTGGGGTGTTAAGCATGTTCCAGTTTAGGTCGCCTAGCAGCACGAGCTCTGAAGATAGAGGGGGGGCAATCAGTTCACATATGGTGTCCAGAGCACAGCTGGGGGCAGAGGGTGGTCTATAGCAGGCGGCAACGGTGAGAGACTTGTTTTTAGAGAGGTGGATTTTTAAAAGTAGAAGTTCAAATTGTTTGGGTACAGACCTGGATAGTAGGACAGAACTCTGCAGGCTGTCTTTGCAGTAGATTGCAACACCGCCCCCTTTGGCAGTTCTATCATGTCTGAAAATGTTGTAGTTACGGATGAAAATGTCAGAATTTTTGGTGGTCTTCCTAAACCAGGATTCAGACACAGCTAGAACATCCAGGTTGGCAGAGTGTGCTAAAGCAGTGAATAAAACAAACTTAGGGAGGAGGCTTCTAATGTTAACATGCATGAAACCAAGGATATTACGGTTACAGAAGTCATCAAAAGAGAGCGCCTGGGGAATAGGAGTGGAGCTAGCCACAAAATAAGGAATTGTAAGATGGGAGACCAATTTCTTGTCTGGAAGTTTTATTTTTTCCCTTCAAAAAGCAGGGAGCACATGGTGTGTTAGAAGGAAATAAGTGAATTTCTCACAATATTAAATAGATGGGCTGTATTGTATTGGAAACACATACGAAATAAAGGTTTTTCCTGTAAGAGCAAAAAAAGATCTAATTTTCGATGACTCTCTCTACTTGATAGCCTATTGTTAAAATCTACGTCATCAAGGAATTCTAGAAATGTACATCAAAAAACACAGTTTTCAACATACTGTAGTTGTCAACATAATTACTAATCTAGCTTGAACTAAAACATAAATATTGCGTACTTTTGTTATATGCTCTATACCATTTATGTTTACATAGTCAATCCATGAGAGATTATTTTTTGACTAAACAATTTACAATGGATCAAACGTCTGCTGCGCAACTGACACAAGAAATGGGAAAATGTGTTTTTTGCTCCCTCTTGTGGTATGATGGTAGAGGCACAACTGTTTGAGTTGCATTACAAGTGTCAGCGACCTGACAAGACGTGTCATTAACTGGACTGCACAAAATGGCTGCATCATAATAGTAAATTGTGGTAGGACTGCTATTTTTCCTAGATAGTGACAATTTTATAGACCATGTTGGTACTATAATCAGAGAACACATTAAAATATCTAGTGTGTGTTGGTGGAGTGGATAATACTTTAATCTCAGATGAATCTCTCAGACAGGTCAAAGAGTCCCATTATACACATCACTGGAAGCCTGTAACAAGTTCCTTCATTGTGTCATTAGAGGGTAAATGGGAGACAAATGAGGACTCAGGAGGGCAAAGGCAAGCCAAGTCTCCACCACCCTCAGTGGGGCGGAGGAAACCGGAAACATCCGCTTTTCAAGGATACAGTATCTTCAACCTAGCTTCCTTTTACCCTGAAATCGGATGTGGGTACGCTGCTCAGGCATTTCTTTTAAGTCTGCTAAACTAGTTTGTCTCCACATTCTAATTGATAGATAAAACATGGATTTTCAGGCGAACTAGCCTATTCTGCTTTACATACACATTATATTTGAAATTGTGTGTATTCCTTTGGAGGGACTGAATCCAAACCTGGAGCTGTAATTGTTCTATGATCATTCTGTAAACACAAGTACTGTATCATTACAATTCACCATATGCCATTCCTTCAATGCCACAGTGTCCTCCAGTGGTGGGAATGAACACTGCCTTTTATCAACCAAACTCCAGGCTAAAGCTAACCCCTTATGTCTAATGGAAATTCTCTTATACAACATGGCAATTATTATCTACATGAATCAAGAAATCAAACATGCTTTCATAATTGAGTATAATTTGGTTGGGCATTTAATTCTCCATTTTGCAGTGCATCAGTGTTGGGGAGTATACTTCATCTATATAACTACTAGTTGACTATATTTTTCAAGTAACGTTATGGTATAGTTGACCTAATTTCAAAATCATGTTCCTAATTTGGTATACATCTAGGATACCTGTATCGTTGTTTTAGCTTAGTAGCTTCAGAGTAGTGTAGTGCAGTCCTAGTACTAGATCACTAGATGGCAATCTACTACCTGCTACTGTAAATCACCTCTGTTGTGCAAAACTGCAAAGAGATGGCACTCTAAATGTGGTATGATTACTAATCACATTTCATTTCTCAATGTCATCTTTATAAATGTCATGTCATAGCCTATAAACATATGCTGCAGATTATGTTTATGCAATATTTACATAATGATAATATCTAAATTCCCACATAAGCATGATTTACTTATGGTAGATGATTGTCTGAACATAATATATTACTCTGACATGTAAGTATTTTATATATTTTACACATAGACTTTGCATGTCTGAGATTGGTACTTATGACTGAGAATTGTTCATCTCATATGCATACGTTGATACTGTACTCTATATCATCGACTGCATCCTTATGTAATACATGTATCACTAGCCACTTTAACTATGCCACTTGGTTTACATACTTATCTCATATGTATATACTGTACTCGATATCATCTACTGTATCTTGCCTATGCTGCTCTGTACCATCACTCATTCATATATCCTTATGTACATATTCTTTATCCCCTTACACTGTGTATGACAGTAGTTTTTTTTTTTTTTTTTTTGGAATTGTTAGTTAGATTACTTGCTCGTTATTACTGCATTGTCGGAACTAGAAGCACAAGCATTTCGCTACACTCGCATTAACATCTGCTAACCATGTGTATGTGACAAATAAAATTTGATTTGATTTGATTTGATTTGACCTTCACTAGGAGGTATCCATCAGTGAACAAATAAAAAACTGTTCCCTCAACTTTTCACACCAATAATAACACACGTCTGTTATTGATGTTTCAATCAGGATCCTACCCTCCCTCTTTTTCCCCAACCTCTCAGCCAACACACGGTAGTAAAGTTAGGGGAGTAAAACAGTTTGGGGATTACATACATTTCTGTAGTAAATCGTCTTTTTATGCATTATCCATGTTGCCATATCAAAACAAAGTCCTGTCTGCGAAATGTAGTCTCATAGCTTGTCATATCCTTATTATGATGTGATGTGACAACCCATGCTTTAGATTGAACAAACTCTGACAAATAGTGTAGTATACTCACATACAGTAAGTGAGATCTATAGAAATGCTCCCTAAAAGAGTCTTTCTCTGAACTGCAGACAGCCATATCATTTACAGGTATGTCTATGGTTGTGAGTAACAATCTTTGCCTTTACACTGTTTCATTCCTATGTTGTATTCAATAAACACGAGAGCTCAACATTTACATAACCTAACATAACCTAATGGCCACTACTCAATGACATTGCAACATTGTGATGGCTTAAACTACATTGATTCATCTGTATTTGCACACAGACCTATCTATGAGCTTCAACATGGTCACTTTGAAATTATTACGCTACCTTTCCCATTCTCCTCCCAAAACAAGACATCTTGAAGTTACACATTTTTTTGGGGGGGGGATTAACCCATGCACTCACAGGGGATGTGCCATTCTGCATTATTCTCTGATTTGAGAGGACAGTCCGGGAACCAAGTTGCTCTGTTACTGCTGACAGAGACAGAGTAGGGCCAGTGCCAGAGACTGTGTGCCACAGTGTGAAGCCCTTCCTAAAGGTGCTGGATCTTAATTTGAGGCAGTTTCACAAAGCAGGAAAATAATCCTGCAGCAACAAGACATGTGAATTATTATGTGGATTATAATTAATAGATTTTCTTTAGGGGTTGATACATTTTTTGTTAGGGCAAATCAAGTCAAAAATGTTTTAGTGGAAATTACAAACTTTTAGAAGACTTTTTAAACCTTGAATACACTACAAGTTTGCATTTCCTGCTGTTTCCTAGAACAACAGGATGATCCAATTAAGATACAGCATCTGTAAATACATTAATGAATCATTTAATATGTCGGCACAAATACCATCTGAAAGGAGGGCATGACATGCTAAAAGCCAGTGACGAGGTAGGAAGAGAGAAAGAGGGAGATAGAAAGAATGTGTGAGAGGGAGACAGAGAGAGAAACACTGTGTAGATCTGGTTATTTCTAACTTCTGCCTCTTTTGACCTTCTTGAAACATGACCTCTTAATGGACTCTTTATGCTCTCTAAAACATTCAGTGTCTCACAACTTTA